>NC_072396.2:84969621-85272651 GCF_028885625.2 Pongo pygmaeus | reverse complement strand
AGAGTGGCCATGACCACCTACATGATTGTGCATAGAAGGCACACACAGTCCTCTGGTCACAAATGCTCCATCCCCATGCTAACACTACCACCTGTGCAAATGTTTGCAGTAGCTGGTGGCTCCCTCACACCCCAGGCCACATTGCCACTGCTGTAAACACCCACATGGAGGACGGCACCGTGGCACCTGCTAGCACCCTGCAGCAGCTGATGAGCGTGCACCTTGCCACAATGATGATACTGCCACTGCAGATGGCACATGTGAACAAGGATGGATCCTACTGCTACAAAGTGCTTTTGCTGGCAGCATCCATCAGCATGTAGTGACCAGAGGTCGGGCAGCACCTTGGCCCCTCCAGCACAGCAGGTTCCTAACCTTAAGGAGCCAGAGAACAAAGCCAGAGCCCGATATCAGTCCCTCAGTGTTAGAAAATACAGTCCAAGCATCCTCAGCTGGCCTTGGCCTCCTAAAAATCTTCCAGAAATGAAGACAGTCGACTGAACCCACCTTATACCCAATCAAATCCTCGAGGTCATCAAATAGGATAAAATTATTAAAAATCCATCCAAAGGACAGCAACTTTGAAGATGAAAGTAAAATTAGCCTACAAGGATGAGATAGAACCAGCACAATTACTCTGAAAAGTCAAAATGTCTAAGTACCTTCCTTCCTCCAAATGATTGCAGTAGATCTCCAGCAATGATTCTTAACCAAACTGAGATGGCTAAAGTGCCAGAAATAGAATTAAAAATATAGATAGAAACAAAGATCATCGAGATTCAGGGGAGCACTGAAACCCAATCTAAGGAAGTCAAGAATCACGGTGAAATAATATAGGAGCTGACAGACAAAATGGCCAGTATAGAAAAGAATGCAAGCAATCTCATAGAACTGAAAAACACGCTACAATAATTTCATAATGCAATTACAAGTGTTAGCAGAATCAACCTAACAGAGAAGAGAATCTCAAGCTTAAAGACTGGCTTTCTGAAATAAGACAGTCAGATAAGAATTTTTTAAAGGAGTAAAAAGGAATGAATAAAACCTCCAAAAATATAGGATTATGTAAAGAGAACAATTCCATGATGCATTGGCATCTCTGAAAGAAATGGGGAGAATGGAAGCAACTTGAAAAACATATTTCAGCATGTATTAGTCCGTTTTCATGCTGCTGATAAAGACATACCTGAGACTGAGCAATTTACAGAAGAAAGAGGTTAATGGATTCACAGTTTCACATGGCTGTGGAGGCCTCACAATCATGGCAGAAGGTGAAAGGCACATTTCACATGGCAGCAGACAAGAGAAGAGAATAACACCCCAGCAAAAGGGGTTTCTTCTTATAAAGCCATTAGATCTTGTGAGACTTAGTCACTACCATGAGAATAGTATGAAGGAAACTGCCCCTATGATTCAATCATTTCCCACTGAGTCCCTCCCACAACTCAAGGGAATTATGGGAGCTACAATTCAAGATGAGATTTGGGTGGAGGCAGAGCCAAACCATATCTTTCCACCCCTGGCCACTCCCAAATCTTATGTCCTCAAATTTCAAAACCAATCATGCCTTCCCAACAGTCCCCCAAAATCTTAACTCATTTTAGCATTAACTCAAAAGTCCATAGTCCAAAGTCTCACCTGAAACAAGACAAGTCTCTTTCACCTATGAGCCTTGAAAATCAAAAGCATGTTACTTGCTTCCTAGATACAATAGGGATACAGGCATTGGGTAAATACAGCTATTCCAAATGGGAGAAATTGGCCAAAACAAAGGGGCTACAAGCCCCATGCAAGTCCGAAATCCAGCAGGACAGTCAAATCTTAAATTTCCAACATAATCTCCTTTGACTCCATGTCTCACATCCAGGTCACACTAAAGCAAGAGGTGCTTTCCCATGGCCTTGGGAAGCTCCGCCCCTGTGTCTTTGCAGGGTACAGCCTCCCTCCCAGCTACTTTCATGGGCTTGCATTGAGTGTCTGCAGCTTTTCCAGGCTCACAATGCAAGCTGTTGGTGGACCTACCATTCTGGGGTCTGGAGAAGGATACCCCTCTTCTCACAGCTCCACTAGGCAATTACCCAGTAGAAACTCTGTTTGGGGGCTCCAAACCAACATTTCCTTCTGCATTGTCCTAGCAGAGGTTCTCCATGAGGACCCTGCCCCTACAGCAAACTTTTTCCTGGACGTCCAGGCATTTCCACACACCCTCTGAAATCTAGGTGGAGGTTCCCAAACCCCACTTCTGGACTTCTGTGTACTTTCAGGCTCAACACCATGTGGAAGCTACCAAGGCTTGGGACTTGCACCCTCTGAAGCCACAGCCTGAGCTCTACATTGGCCCCTGTAAACCGTGTCTGGAGCAGCTGGGACACAGGGCGCCAAGACCCTGTGCTGCACATGGCACGGGGACCCTGGGCCCAGCCCACAAAACCATTTTTTTCTCCTAGGCTTCAGGCCCATGATGGGTGGTGCTGCCATGAAGACCTCTGACATGCCCTGGAAATATTTTCCCCATTGTCTTGGAGACTGACATTCAGCTCCTAGTTATTTATGCAAATTTCTGCAGCTGGCTTGAATTTCTCCCCAGAAAAAGGGATTTTCTTTTCTTTCGCATTGTCAGGCTGCAAATTTTCAAACTTTTATGCTCTGTTTCCCTTTTAAAACTGAATGCTTTTAACAGCACCCAAGTCACCTCTTCAATGCTTTGCTGCTTAGAAATGTCTTCTGCCAGATAACCTAAATCATCTCTCTCAAGTTCAAAGTTCCACAAGTCTCTAGGACAGGGGCACAATCCTGCCGGTCTCTTTGCTAAAACATAACAAGAGTCACCTTTGTTCCAGTTGCCAATAAGTTCCTAATCTCCATCTGAGACCACCTCAGCCTGGATTTCTTTGTCCACATAATTATCAGCATTTTTGTCAAAGTCATTTGACAAGTCTCTAGGGAGTTTCAAACTTTCCCACATTTTCCTGTCTTCACCCTCTGCCTGTTACTCAATTCCAAACTTGCTTCTACATTTTCAGGTATCTTTTCCATAGTGCTGCACTCTACTGGTACCAATTTACTATATTAGCCTGGTTTTATGCTGCTGATAAAGACATACTCAAGACTAGGAAATCTTCAAAAGAAAGAGGTTTAATGGACTCACAGTTTCACGTGGCTGGGGAGGCCTCACAATCATGGCAAAAGGTGAAAGCCACATAGCACATGGTGACAGACAAGAGAAGAGAATGAGAGCCAAGCAAAAAGTGCTCCTCCTTATAAAACCATCAGATCTCATGCCACTTATTCACTACCACAAGAACAGTATGGGGGATACTGACCCCATGATTGAATCATATCCCACTGGATCCCTCCAACTACATGAGGGAATTATGGGATCTACAATTCAAAATGAGATTTGGGTGGAGGCACAGCCAAACCATATCACAAGATAACATCCATGAGAACTTCCTCAACCTTGCTAGAGGGGCCAGCATTTAAATTTAAGGAATGCAGAGAATCCTCACAAAATACTTCATAAGAAGATCATCCCCAAGACATATAATCATCAGATTATCCAAGGTTGAAATAAAAGAAATACTGCTAAAGGCACCTAGAAAGGAAAAAAAAAAAGTCACTTACAAAGGGAAGCTCTTTAGACCTTCAGACTAACAGTGACACTCTCAGCAGGCAACTTACAAGCCCAAGGTCAGGGGCCTATTTTCAACGTTAAAAAAAAAAACAGAACAAAGAATTTCACACCCAGCCAAATTAAACTTCATAAGTGAAGGAAAAATTAAATCATTTTCAGACAAGCAAATGCTGAGGGAATTTATTACCACCAGAACTGCCTTTCAAGAGTTTCTAAAAGAAGCACTAAATATAGAAAGAATATACCATTACCAGCCACTACAAAAGCACATTTAAGTACAGAAACCAGTGGCACTATAAAGCAATCATATTAACAAGTTAACATAATAACCAACGACATGATAACAGAATCAAATCAACACATATCAATATTAATCTTGAATATAAATGGGCTAAAAGCCCCAATTTTAAAAGGCACACTGTGGCAAGGTGGATAAAGGAGAAAGACCCAATGGTATGCTGTCTTCAAAAGAACCATCTCACATGCTATGACACCCATAGGCTCAAAATAAAGGGATGAATAAAATTCTACCAAGCAAATGAAAAACAGAAAAAATCAGGGGTCAGAATCCTAATTTCAGACAAAACAAGCTTTAAACCAACAAAGATCTAAAAAGACAAATCGAGTATTACATCATAATAGCAGGGTTAATTAAACAAGAAGACATCGCTATCTTAAATCTCTATGCACTCAACACAGAAGCCCACAGATTCATAAAGCAAGATCTTAGAAACCTTCAAAAAGTTTTACACTCTAACGCCGTAACAGTGGGAGACTTCAACACCCCACTGACAGTATTAGTTCATCGAGGCAGAAGATTAACAAAGATATTTAGGACCTAAACTCAACAATGAACCAAATTGATCTGATAGACATTTACAAAACTCCCCACCCCAAAACAACAGAATATACATTCTTCCCATTGCCACATGGTACATACTCTAAAATCACTATGACCACACAATTGGACATAAAAGAAATCTCAGGAAATACAAAAAATCCAAAATTATAGCAATCACTTTCTTGAGTCACAGCACAATAAAAATAGAATTCAAGACTAAAAAAATTACTCAAAACCATACAAACTTTTGAGTAAATAATAAAATTAAGGCATAAATCAAGATTTTTTAAAAAAACAAAAAAGCTAATGAAAATAATGATACAACATAGGAGAATCACTGGAATGCATCTAAGGCAGTATTAAGAGGGAAATTTATAGCACTAGACACCCACAGGAAGAAGTTAAAAAGACCTCAAGTTAACAAACATTATAGCTAAAAGAACTGCAGAAGCAAGAGGAAACCAACCTCAAAACTAACAGAAGACAAAACATGATCAAAATCAGACCTGAACTGAAGGAGATTGAGACATGAATAACCTTTTAAAAGACCAATGAAGCTAGGAGCTGGCTTTTGAAAGAAAAAAAAAAAAAAAAAGATAGATTGCTAGCTAGACTAATAAAAAAAGAAACAGAGAAAATCCAAATAAACAGAATTAGAAACAACAAAGGAGGTACTACTACTAACCCCACAGAAATGCAAATAACAATCAGAGACTATTGTGAACACCTCTATGCACACAAACTAGAAAATATGAAGGAAATGCATAAATTCCTGAACACATATGCCCTCCCAAGACAGAACCAGGAAGAAACTGAATCCCTGAACAGACCAATAATGAGCTCCAAAATTGAATCGGTAGTATAGAGCCTATCAACGAAAAAAAGCCTGGGATGAGTTGGATTTGCAACTGAATTCTACCAGATGTTCAAAGAACAGCTGTTACCATTTCTACTGAAAAAATTCCAAAACCTTGAGGAGGAAGGACTCCTCCCTAATTCATTATATGAGGCCAGAATAATCCTGATAGTAAATCCTGCAGAGACTCAACAAACAGAAAACTTCAGGAAAATATCTTTTATGAACATAGATGCAAAAATTCTTTTTTTTCTGTTTATAAGATTTTATTAAAATCAGCTTTAGCATTAATACACTGTTGCAAAGGTAGAATTTGGTTTTCTCTTTTAAACATGATTTTCATGTAGTATTAATAAGAGATAGTAAATGATTTTTGTTTTCCTTGTAAGTAAACTGTACAAAAAAGAGGGGAGAGATGGATTTTGTTTGCTTCATGCTGCCTTCATTAGGTCTTTTGATTATTTGGGAAACAGAGTCTCCTTTCTATCAAAGAGTAAAAGTTTTTGGTTTTTAAAATCTTTAAATTATCACTTGGGGTAATCATCACTAATGAATGACTATTACTTTATAGTGGCATGTGATTCATCCTGTTTTTTATCAAGTGTTTTAAACTGTTGATATTTGGAAAACTTCCCAAAATCTAATTTGAAATTATAAAAGTAAGTATATTCACGAAGAACTCCTGGAAGTCCAAGAGGGACATATTAGATGCAAAAATTCTTAACAAAATACTAGCAAATTGAATCCAGCAGCACATCAAATTCTAATCCAGAACAATTAAGTAGGCTTTATCCCTGGGATGCAAATTTTCTATAACATATGCATATCAATAAACATGATTCATTAAATAGAACTAAAGACAAAAACCACATACGTGATCATCTCAATAGATGCAGAAAGGGCTTTTAATAATATTCAACATCTCTTCATGTTAAAAACTCTCAACAAACTGGGTATTGAAGTAAAATACTTCAAAATAATAAGTTCCATCTACGAAAACCCCATAGCGAACATCATACTGAATAGACTAAAGCTTAAAACATTCCCCTTCAAAACCGTCACAAAACAAGGATGTTCTCTCTAACCACTCCTGTTCAACATAGTATTAGAAGTCCTGGCCACAGTAATTAGGTAAAAGAAAGAAATAAAAGACATCAAAATAGGAAAAGAGGAAGTGACGCTATCCCTGTTTGCAGAAGACATGATTCTACATCTGGGAATCCCCATAGTCTTGGTCCAAAAGCTTCTAAAGCTCATAATTAACTTCAACAAACTTTCAGAATACCAAATCAATGTACAAAAATCACTAGCAGTCCTATACACCAACAACAACCAAGCCAAGATCCAAATCAGGAATGTAATTCCATTCACAATTGCCACAAAAATCATATAATGTCTATGAGCACAGCTAACCAAGGAGGTGAAAGATATCTACAATAAGAATTACAAAAAGCTGCTGAAATAAATCAGAAATGACACAACAAATGAAAAAACATTTTATTCTAATGGTGATATAATTTGGCTTTGTGTTCCCTTCCAAATCTCATCTCAAATTGTAATCCCCAGTTGTTGAGGGAGAGACCTAGTGGGAGGTGACTAAATCATGGGGGCAAATTCCCCCATTCTGTGCTCATGATAGTGAGTGAGTTCTCAGGAGATGTAGTGGTTTTATAAATGGCTCTTCCCCCTTCACTTTCTTCACACTTCTTTCTCTTGCTGCTTTGTGAGGAAGGTGCCTGCTACACCCCTCAGCCATGATTTTAAGTTGCCTGAGGCCTCCCCAGCCATGTGGAACTGTGAGTCAATTAAACCTCTTTCCTTTGTAAGTTACCCAGTCTCAGGTATTTCTTTCTAGCAGTGTGAGAATAGACTAATACACATGGATAGGAAGAATTAATATCATTAGAATGCCCATCCTGCAAAAAACAATTTACAGATTGAATGGTATTTCTATCAAACTACCAATGACATTTTTGACAGAAATGGAAAAAGTATTTTAAAACTTATATCAAACCAAAAATAGAGCCTGACTAACAAAGACAGTTCTAAGCAAAAAGAACAAAACTGGAGGCATCATGTTACTTGACTTAAAACTATACTGCAAGACTCCAGTAACCAAAACAGCATAGTACTGGTACAAAAACAAACACATAGAACAATGGAACAGAATAGAGAGCACAGAAACAAAGCTGCATGCCTACAACCAGCTGATCTTTGACAAAGCTGACAAAAACAAGCAATGGAGAAATGACTCCTTATTCAATAAATGGTGTGGGGATAACTGGCTAGCCATATGTAGAAGATTGAAATTGGACCCCTTACCTTTCACTGTATACAAAACTCAACTCCAGTTGGATTAAAGACTAAAATGTAAAACCCCAAACTATAAAAACACTGGAGGACAACCTAGGCAATACCAATCTGGACATAGGAACTGGCAAAGATTTCATGACGGAAATGCCAAAAGCAATTGGAACAAAGGCAAGAATTCACAAATGGGATCTAATTAAACTTAAGAGCTTCTACAAAGCAAAAGACATTATGAACAGAGTAAACAGACAACCTAAAGAATGGGTGAAAATATTTGTCACTTGTGCATCTGACAAAGGTCTAATATACAGCATCTATAAGAAGCTTAAACATATTTACCAAAAAAAAAAAATTAAAAAGTGGGCAAAGGGCGTGAACAGACACTTTTCAAAATAAGACATACATGCAGCCAACAAGTATATGAGAAAATGCTCAACATCACTGATCATTAGGGAAATGCAAATCAAAATCACAATGATATTTGAGGGTTCGGAGAGAAGAGAATGCTTATGCACTGTTGGTGGTAGTGTAAATTAGTTCAACCATTGTTGAAAAAAGTTTGTATATTCCTCAAAGAGCTAAAAACCGAACTACTAGGCAACCCAGTGATCCCATTTCTGTATATATATCCAAAGGAATACAAATTGTTCTATCATAAAGACATGCACAGGTATGTTCATTGCAGGACTATTTACAAAAGCAAAGACATGGAATCAACTAAATGCCCATCAATGGTATAAGTGGATGAAGAAAATATGGTACATGTTCATCATGGAATACTATGCAGCCATAAAAAGAATAAGATAATGTTCTTTGTAGGAGCATGTGTGGAGATGGTGGCCATTATCTTTAGCACACCGACACAGAAACAGAAAATGAAATATCGCATGTTCTCATGTTAAGTGGGAGCTAAATGATGAGAACACATGGACAAAAAGAGGGGAACAAAAGACACGGGGGTCTATCAGAGGGTGAAGTGTGGGAGGAGGGAGAGGAACACAAAAAATAACTAATGGATAGTGGGCTTTGCACCTGGGTGATAAAATAAACTGTACAACAAACCCCCATGACACAAGTTTATCTAACAAACCTGCACATGTATCCCTGAACCTAAATGAAATGTATCATTAGGTGATTTATTAGAAGTTTTTTTTAAAAAAAATCTCTTTGATATAGGTGCCTATAGGTATAAACTTTTTTCTTGGAACTGTTTTTGCTGTGCCCCATAGGTACCGGCATATTGTGTTTCTATTATTATTTGTTTCAATAAATGTTTAAATTTTCTTCTTAATTTCTTCATTGACCCACTGGTCATTCAGGAGTATATTGTTTAATTTTCATGTCTTTATATAGTTTCCAAAATTCCTCTTGCTATTGATTTCTTGCTTTATTCAACTGTGGTCTGAGAAGATATTTGATATAATCTCCATTTTTTATTTTTTAAGACTTGTGTTATGTCCAAACATACAGTCTATTCTCGAGAATGATCCACATGCTGAGAAGAATGTGTATTCTGTTGCTGTTGGATAAAACGTTTTGTAAATATCTATGAGGTCTATTCGGTATATAGTGCAGATCGTCTGATATTTCTTTGTTGATATACTGTTTGGATGATATGTCCAATTCTGAAAGTGCAGTGTTGAAGTCTCCAGTTATTATGATGCTGGTATCTAACTGTTTTAAGCTCTAGTAATATTTGCTTTATATATCTGGATGTTCCAGTGTTGGGTGAATATATACTTAAGCTTGTTATAACTTTTCACCAAATTGACTGCTTTATCTGTATATAATGACCTTCATTGTCTATTTTTATAGTTTTTGTCTTGAAATCTATTTTGTCTAAATACAGCTAGCTCTGCTCTTTTTTTTTTTTTGGTTCCTATTTTCATGGAATATCTTTTTCCATCCCTTTATTTTCATTCTATGTATTTCCTTATAGGTGAAGTGTGTTTCTTGTGGGTAACAGATGGTTGGGTGTTATTTTCTTATCCATTCAGCCACTCTATGTCTTTTGATTGGATTGCTCAGTACGATTAAATTCAATGTTATTATTGATAAGTAAGAGCTTACTCCTGCCATATTTTAATTTGTTTTCCATTATTGTGGTCTTCTCTCCCTTCATTTCCTTCCTTCCTATGTTCCTTTTAGTAAAGGTGATTTTGTTCTGGTGGTATGTTCTCATTTTTTGCTTTTACTTTTTGTGTATCTGTTGTATGTTTTTTTTAATTTGAAGTTACCATGAGGATTGCAAATAATAACACATTATTTTAAACTTAATGACAACTTAACACTGATTGCATAAACAATCTAGCTAACCAACAAGCAAGGAAAAATAAACAAATAAAACACTACACTTTAACTTCATCCCCTTGCTTTTGATCTTTTTGTTGTTTCCACTTATATCTTCTACTATCTATGTCTTCAAAAGTTATTGTAGTTACTATTTTGATTGCTTCAATATTTGGTCTTTCTACTCAAGGTATGAATAGTTTGCAGAGCACAATTACAGTGTTATAATATTCTGTGATTTTCTGTGTACTTACTATTACCCAGGAGTAACATCATTTTCTTTCAGGTTGAAGAACATCCTTTAGCATTTCTTGTGAGACAGGTCTGGTGGTTATGAAATACCTTAGCTTTTGTTTGTCTGAGGTAGTATTTATTTCTCCTTCATGTTTGAAGGATATTTTCCCTGAATATACTATCCTAGGATGCAGGGTTTTTTTCTTCAGTATTTTTAATATGTCCTGTCATGCTCTCCTACCCGGTAAGATTTCCGTGGAAAGATTTGCTGCCAGACATATTGGAGCTCCATTTAATGTTGTTTGTTTCTTTTCTATTGCTGCTTTTAGGGTCCTTTCTTTTCCTTGAACTTTGGGAGTTTGATTATTAAATGTCTTGTGGTAGTCTTATTTGGGTTAAATCTGCTTGAAGTTCTTTAGCTTTATACTTGCATATTAATATATTTTTCTGTGGGATGTTCTTTGTTATTATCCCTTTGAATAAACTTTCTACTCTTATCTATCTTTCTACCTCTTCTTTAAGGCCAATGCCACTTAGATTTCCCTTTTAAGGCTATTTTTTAGATCTTGTGTGCATGTGTCAGTCTTTTTTATTCTTTTTATTGTTTCCTCTGACTGTGTGTTTTCAAAGAGCCTATTTTCAAGGTCACTAATTCTTTCTTCAGCTTGACCAATTCTGCTGTTAAGAGACTCTGATGCTTTCTTTTGTATATCAATTGCATTTTCAGCTCCAGAATTTCTACTTGATACTGCTTAATTATTTCAATATGTTTCTAAAATTTGTATGATGACGTTTTCAATTTATTCTCTGTGTTATCTTGATTTTCATTTCATTTCCTCAAAATAGCTATTTGGAATTTTCTGTCTAAAATGTCACATATCTGTATTTTTTTTTTTTTTTTTAGGATTGGTTTCTGGTGCCTGCCTTATTTAGTTCTTTTGGTGAGATCATGTTTTCCTGGTTGGTCTTGATGCTTCTGGATTTTTGTTTGTGTCTGGGCATTGAAGCGTTAAGAATTATGGTCATCACAATCTGGGCTTGTTTGTACATGTCCTTCTTGGGAAGGCTTTCCAGGTATTCAACGGGACTTGAGTGTCTCAATTTATTTATTTTTTTTTTTTCTCTTTTTTTTTTTTTTTTTCTTTTATTGGAATTATTATTATTATTATTATTATTATTATACTTTAGGTTTTATGGTACATGTGCCCAATGTGCAGTAAGTTACATATGTATACATGTGCCATGCTGGTGCACTGCACCCACCAACTCGTCATCTAGCATTAGGTATATCTCCCAATGTTATCCCTCCCCCCTCCCCCCAACCCACAACAGTCCCTGAAGTGTGATGTTCCCCTTCCTGTGTCCATGTGTTCTCATTGTTCAATTCCCACCTATGAGTGAGAATATGCGGTGTTTGGTTTTTTGTTCTTGCGATAGTTTACTGAGAATGATGATTTCCAATTTCATCCATGTCCCTACAAAGGACATGAACTCATCATTTCTTATGGCTGCATAGTATTCCATGGTGTAGATGTGCCACATTTTCTTAATCCAGTCTATCATTGTTGGACATTTGGGTTGGTTCCAAGTCTTTGCTATTGTGAATAATGCCGCAATAAACATACCTGTGCATGTGTCTTTATAGCAGCATGATTTATAGTCCTTTGGGTATATACCCAGTAATGGGATGGCTGGGTCGAATGGAATTTCTAGTTCTAGATCCCTGAGGAATCGCCACACTGACTTCCACAAGGGTTGAACTAGTTTACAGTCCCACCAACAGTGTAAAAGTGTTCCTATTTCTCCACATCCTCTCCAGCACCTGTTGTTTCCTGACTTTTTAATGATCGCCATTCTAACTGGTGTGAGATGGTATCTCATTGTGGTTTTGATTTGCATTTCTCTGATGGCCAGTGATGGTGAGCATTTTTTCATGTGTCTTTTGGCTGCATAAATGTCTTCTTTTGAGAAGTGCCTGTTCATGTCCTTCACCCACTTTTTGATGGGGTTGTTTGTTTTTTTCTTGTAAATTTGTTGGAGTTCATTGTAGATTCTGGATATTAGCCCTTTGTCAGATGAGTAGGTTGCGAAAATTTTCTCCCATTTTGTAGGTTGCCTGTTCACTCTGATGGTAGTTTCCTTTGCTGTGCAGAAGCTCTTTAGTTTAATTAGATCCCATTTGTCAATTTTGGCTTTTGTTGCCATTGCTTTTGGTGTTTTAGACATGAAGTCCTTGCCCATGCCTATGTCCTGAATGGTATTGCCTAGGTTTTCTTCTAAGGTTTTTATGGTTTTAGGTCTAACATTTAAGTCTTTAATCCATCTTGAATTGATTTTTGTATAAGGTGTAAGGAAGGGATCCAGTTTCAGCTTTCTACATATGGCTAGCCAGTTTTCCCAGCACCATTTATTAAATAGGGAATCCTTTCCCCATTTCTTGTTTTTCTCAGGTTTGTCAAAGATCAGATGGTTGTAGATATGTGGCATTATTTCTGACGGCTCTGTTCTGTTCCATTGATCTATATCTCTGTTTTGGTACCAGTACCATGCTGTTTTGGTTACTGTAGCCTTGTAGTATAGTTTGAAGTCAGGTAGCGTGATGCCTCCAGCTTTGTTCTTTTGGCTTAGGATTGACTTGGCGATGCGGGCTCTTTTTTGGTTCCATATGAACTTTAAAGTAGTTTTTTCCAATTCTGTGAAGAAAGTCATTGGTAGCTTGATGGGGATGGCATTGAATCTGTAAATTACCTTGGGAAGGATGGCCATTTTCATGATATTGATTCTTCCTACCCATGAGCATGGAATGTTCTTCCATTTGTTTGTATCCTCTTTTATTTCCTTGAGCAGTGGTTTGTAGTTCTCCTTGAAGAGGTCTTTCACATCCCTTGTAAGTTGGATTCCTAGGTATTTTATTCTCTTTGAAGCAATTGTGAATGGGAGTTCACTCATGATTTGGCTCTCTGTTTGTCTGTTATTGATGTATAAGAATGCTTGTGATTTTTGCACATTGATTTTGTATCCTGAGACTTTGCTGAAGTTGCTTATCAGCTTAAGGAGATTTTGGGCTGAGACAATGGGGTTTTCTAGATATACTATCATGTCATCTGCAAACAGGGACAATTTGACTTCCTCTTTTCCTAATTGAATACCCTTGATTTCCTTCTCCTGCCTAATTGCCCTGGCCAGAACTTCCAACACTATGTTGAATAGAAGTGGCGAGAGAGGGCATCCCTGTCTTGTGCCAGTTTTCAAAGGGAATGCTTTCAGTTTTTGCCCATTCAGTATGATGTTGGCTGTGGGTTTGTCATAAATAGCTCTTATTATTTTGAGATACGTCCCATCAATTCCTAATTTATTGAGAGTTTTTAGCATGAAGGGTTGTTGAATTTTGTCAAAGGCCTTTTCTGCATCTATTGAGATAATCATGTGGTTTTTGTCTTTGGTTCTGTTTATATGCTGGATTACATTTATTGATTTGCGTATATTGAACCAGCCTTGCATCCCAGGGATGAAGCCCACTTGATCATGGTGGATAAGCTTTTTGATGTGCTGCTGGATTCTGTTTGCCAGTATTTTATTGAGGATTTTTGCATCAATGTTCATCAAGGATATTGGTCTAAAATTCTCTTTTTTTGTTGTGTCTCTGCCAGGCTTTGGTATCAGGATGATGCTGGCCTCATAAAATGAGTTAGGGAGGATTCCCTCTTTTTCTATTGATTGGAATAGTTTCAGAAGGAATGGTACCAGCTCCTCCTTGTACCTCTGGTAGAATTCGGCTGTGAACCCATCTGGTCCTGGACTTTTTTTGGTTGGTAAGCTATTGATTATTGCCATAATTTCAGCTCCTGTTATTGGTCTATTCAGAGATTGAACTTCTTCTTGGTTTAGTCTTGGGAGGGTGTATGTGTTGAGGAATTTATCCATTTCTTCTAGATTTTCTAGTTTATTTGCATAGAGGTGTTTGTAATATTCTCTGATGGTAGTTTGTATTTCTGTGGGATCGGTGGTGATATCCCCTTTATCATTTTTTATTGCATCTATTTGATTCTTCTCTCTTTTTTTCTTTATTAATCTTGCTAGCGGTCTATCAATTTTGTTGATCCTTTCAAAAAACCAGCTCCTGGATTCATTGATTTTTTGAAGGGTTTTTTGTGTCTCTATTTCCTTCAGTTCTGCTCTGATTTTAGTTATTTCTTGCCTTCTGCTAGCTTTTGAATGTGTTTGCTCTTGCTTTTCTAGTTCTTTTAATTGTGATGTTAGGGTGTCAATTTTGGATCTTTCCTGCTTTCTCTTGTGGGCATTTAGTGCTATAAATTTCCCTCTACACACTGCTTTGAATGCATCCCAGAGATTCTGGTATGTTGTGTCTTGGTTCTCGTTGGTTTCAAAGAACATCTTTATTTCTGCCTTCATTTCGTTATGTACCCAGTAGTCATTCAGGAGCAGGTTGTTCAGTTTCCACGTAGTTGAGCGGTTTTGAGTGAGATTCTTAATCCTGAGTTCTAGCTTGATTGCACTGTGATCTGAGAGACAGTTTGTTACAATTTCTGTTCTTTTACATTTATTGAGGAGAGCTTTACTTCCAAGGATATGGTCAATTTTGGAATAGGTGTGGTGTGGTGCTGAAAAAAATGTATATTCTGTTGATTTGGGGTGGAGAGTTCTGTAGATGTCTATTAGGTCTGCTTGGTGCAGAGCTGAGTTCAATTCCTGGGTATCCTTGCTGACTTTCTGTCTCGTTGATCTGTCTAATGTTGACAGTGGGGTGTTAAAGTCTCCCATTATTAATGTGTGGGAGTCTAAGTCTCTTTGTAGGTCACTCAGGACTTGCTTTATGAATCTGGGTGCTCCTGTATTGGGTGCATATATATTTAGGATAGTTAGCTCTTCTTGTTGAATTAATCCCTTTACCATTATGTAATGGCCTTCTTTGTCTCTTTTGATCTTTGTTGGTTTAAAGTCTGTTTTATCAGAGACTAGGATTGCAACCCCTGCCTTTTTTTGTTTTCCATTTGCTTGGTAGATCTTCCTCCATCCTTTTATTTTGAGCCTATGTGTGTCTCTGCACGTGAGATGGGTTTCCTGAATACAGCACACTGATGGGTCTTGAGTCTTTATCCAATTTGCCAGTCTGTGTCTTTTAATTGGACCATTTAGTCCATTTACATTTAAAGTTAATATTGTTATGTGTGAATTTGATCCTGTCATTATGATGTTAGCTCGATGTTTTGCTCGTTAGTTGATGCAGTCTCTTCCTAGTCTCAATGGTCTTTACATTTCGGTATGATTTTGCAGTGGCTGGTACCGGTTGTGCCTTTCCATGTTTAGCGCTTCCTTCAAGAGCTCTTTTAGGGCAGGCCTGGTGGTGACAAAATCTCTCAGCATTTGCTTGTCTGTAAAGTATTTTATTTCTCCTTCACTTATGAAGCTTAGTTTGGCAGGATATGAAATTCTGGGTTGAAAATTCTTTTCTTTAAGAATGTTGAATATTGGCCCCCACTCTCTTCTGGCTTGTAGGGTTTCTGCCGAGAGATCCGCTGTTAGTCTGATGGGCTTCCCTTTGATGGTAACCCGTCCTTTCTCTCTGGCTGCCCTTAACATTTTTTCCTTCATTTAAACTTTGGTGAATCTGACAATTATGTGTCTTGGAGTTGCTCTTCTCGAAGAGTATCTTTGTGGCGTTCTCTGTATTTCCTGAATCTGAATGTTGGCCTGCCTTGCTAGATTGGGGAAGTTCTCCTGGATAATATCCTGCAGAGTGTTTTCCAACTTGTTTCCATTCTCCCCATCACTTTCAGGTACACCAATCAGACGTAGATTTGGTCTTTTCACATAGTCCCACATTTCTTGGAGGCTTTGCTCGTTTCTTTTTATTCTTTTTTCTCTAAACTTCCCTTCTCGCTTCATTTCATTCATTTCATCTTCCAGGGCTGATACCCTTTCTTCCATTTGATCGCATCGGCTCCTGAGGCTTCTGCATTCTTCACGTAGTTCTCGAGCCTTGGTTTTCAGCTCCATCAGCTCCTTTAAGCACTTCTCTGTATTGGTTATTCTAGTTATACATTCTTCTAAATTTTTTTCAAAGTTTTCAACTTCTTTGCCTTTGGATTGAATATCCTCCCGTAGCTCGGAGTAATTTGATCGTCTGAAGCCTTCTTCTCTCAGCTCGTCAAAGTCATTCTCCGTCCAGCTTTGTTCCGTTGCTGGTGAGGAACTGCGTTCCTTTGGAGGAGGAGAGGTACTCTGGTTTTTAGAGTTTCCAGTTTTTCTGCTCTGTTTTTTCCCCATCTTTGTGGTTTTATCTACTTTTGGTCTTTGATGATGGTGATGTACAGATGGGTTTTTGGTGTGGATGTCCTTTCTGTTAGTTTTCCTTCTAACAGACAGAACCCTCAGCTGCAGGTCTGTTGGAGTACCTGGCCGGCCGTGTGAGGTGTCAGTCTGCCCCTGCTGGGGGGTGCCTCCCAGTTAGGCTGCTCGGGGGTCAGGGGTCAGGGACCCACTTGAGGAGGCAGTCAGCCCGTTCTCAGATCTCCAGCTGCGTGCTGGGAGAACCACTGCTCTCCTCACAGCTGTCAGACAGGGACATTTCAGTCTGCAGAGGTTACTGCTGTCTTTTTGTTTGTCTGTGCCCTGCCCCCAGAGGTGGAGCCTACAGAGGCAGGCAGGCCTCCTTGAGCTGTGGTGGGCTCCACCCAGTTCAAGCTTCCAGGCTGCTTTGTTTACCTAAGCGAGCCTGGGCAATGGCGGGCGCCCCTCCCCCAGCCTCGCTGCCGACTTGCTGTTTGATCTCAGACTGCTGTGCTAGCAATCAGCGAGACTCCGTGGGCGTAGGACCCTCTGAGCCAGGTGCGGGCTATACTCTCCTGGGGCACCGTTTCCTAAGCCCGTCGGAAAAGCACAGTATTCGGGTGGGAGTGGCCCGATTTTCCAGGTGCCGTCTGTCACCTCTGGAAGGGGAACTCCCTGACCCCTTGCGCTTCCCGAGTGAGGCAATGCCTCGCCCCTGCTTCGGCTGGCGCACGGTGCGCTCACCCACTGACCCGCGCCCACTGTCTGGCACTCCCTAGTGAGATGAACACGGTACCTCAGATGGAAATGCAGAAATCACCCGTCTTCTGCGTCGCTCGCGCTGGGAGCTGTAGACCGGAGCTGTTCCTATTCGGCCATCTTGGCTCCTTCGAGTGTCTCAATTTAAGTTTTGGGTCACTGCAGCTATATCTGAATTAGGGGGCACCCCAAGCCCAATTCTGTGGCTCATTCAGACTTGTAGAGGTACTGCCTTGGTGGTTCTAAATTTTGGTTCTTATAAATGTGCTTTTTTATGTGTACAGTTGTTCAGTTTTGTGTTCCTGTGTGGAAGGCAATTGGTGAATGCTTCTATTTGGTCATCTTGCTGTGCATATACCTATATAGACTGATTTTGTGGGGAAAGACCTTCACCTGTAGGTGGATGCAAGGTTGCCATCTGGGTTGGGTGTGACAATTCTTGCTGTTGTGGGAGCACAGCAATGTAGTCTTTGTGCAGCTTTGTCAGATGAGATTAACCTTGGCAATATTGAAGAGCTTATCAGTAGCCAATTATGTGGGTGTCCACAGAAATGGTGAGGGATGTTGGGTCTTTCATGGAGAAGTCTGTCAGGGTTTTGATCTCTTTTACTCTTAAAAGAGAATTCGTGGCTGATGGCATCCCTCTTGGTGTCAGGTGTAGCTCATGGTTGTGTCAGCAGTGTTGGTGTTACTGGTGTCCAGTGCATGGTGCTCAATTAAAAGCCATGAAGCTAGAGTCAGGAGTGTGGGCATACTTTGATGGACAATGTCTCTGGGGTCCAGTGCAGGAGTGACATGAGTGGCTGGAGTGCATTTTTTTTATTGCCACATTGGTGATGGTTAGCAAGACACAGGTGTTTTTGAAGCATCTGGAAAGCTGGGTTGTGAAGCATGGGCATGCACATAGCTGCAGTGACACTTGCAAACAGGATATAGGTGTTTCATTTGCAGCAAAAGCACCAGTATTCTAGGCATGAAATGTGCAGAGTGGCCATGAAGCCATGATTTAGGGTGCAGCAATGGCTCTGATAAGAGGTTAATAGCAAATAAGCAAGTAATCTGACTTAAAAATGAACAAAGAACCTCAATAGACCTTTCTCCAAATAAGGCATTAAGATGGCCAACAAATACATAAAACAATCCTCAATATCACTAATTATCAGGAAAACACAAATAAATACTCTATGAGATATCATCTAACTAACATCTGTTAGGGTTGCTATCATAAAAAATGATAGCCAATGTTGTAGAGACTTTGGAGAAAAGGGAGCTCCCTACGCTGTTGTTGAACATGTAAATTGGTATAGTTATTATGGAAAACAATATAGGTGTTACTAAGATAATTAAAAATAGAATTTCCATATAATCCAATAATCTGTCTTCTGGATATATATCGAAAACAATTGAAATGAGTATCTTGGAAAAAAATGTGCACTTCCATGTGCATTGCAGCATTATTAATAATATCTGAGACATAAAAACAACCTTGTGTTCATTGATAGATGAGTAGATAAACAAAATGCAGCATATAGATATAATATTATTTAGCCTTGAACAAAACAGAGATCCTTCCATTTGAAACAACACACATACACACATGAACATTAGGGATATTATGGTAAGTTAAACAACCCAGTAAAAGAAGGGCTAATATTGCATGATTCTACTTATCTGAGTTACGTAAGATAGTGAAACTCATAGAAAGAAAGTATGGAATGGTGGTTGCCAAGAGATTCTAGGAAGAAAAATGGTAAGTTGCTGACCAATAGGTATAAAGTTTCAGTAAAAAAGACAAATAAGTTCTAAACATTTGCTATACAACATTGTACCTATAGTTAACAATATTCTTTGGTATAATTAAACGTTTGTTAAGAGGTAAATCTTATGTTATGTGTTTTATCATAATAAAAATTGTGAAGTAGAAATAAAGACATTTTCAGATGAAAATTGAGGCTATTTGTTGCTACTAGACCTACCTTACAAAATGTTAAGTTATACAGAAAGAACTTAAATGATATACTTAAGAAACTTGAGTTTGCATAAAGAAATAAAAATCATTGCTGGATAAATAATTGAAGGTAAGATAAAACTTTTATTTTTCTCATTTTTTATTTTAAAAAATATTTTATTTACTTATTTACCAAATTTAACTTTGTTTAAGTAAGAGTACATGTGCAGGTTTGTTATATAGGTAAACTTGTGTCATGGGAGTTTGTTGGACAGATTATTTTACTTAATTAACCCAAAATAAAACATTTTGCTTTAAATGGTAACAACAATGTATTTTATTATATGTATCTATCCACTTATGCTTATATATGCTTATGTATAAGTAAAATAAATGACAATAAACATATAACAAATGAGAGAGAGCAATTAAAATATTTTATTATAAAGTAGTTGCACTACTCATTAAGCAATTAAATCTTATTTGAAATTTGAGTTGGATTAATTGTAAATGTATATTGCAGAGTCTGAGGCAACCACTAAATAAAGAAATAAAAATATAATTGACACTTTTGAAAAGATAGAAATTAAAACTAAATGCTCAAATAGAATCACAAACAATGGAAAAAGTGTAAAGAACAAAAATAGAAAAAAGAACAAGAGCAGCAAACAGAAAACATTAATATAATAGATGTTAACCTGTCTATATTGGCAATTGCTTAAAATATAAATAATCTAAATATACAAACTAATAGAGAAAAACTGGCAGAGTATGATAAAACAAGCTAAAGTACATGTTGTCTAGAAAAAACTCTGTATGTAAATACACATACAGATTAAAAGTTAAAAATTAGACAAAAATGCATCATGCTAACACAAATCGTGGAAAGCAGGAGTAGTGGATACTAATGTGGGGCAGAACAGACTTCAAAGCAAAGAAAGTTATCAGAAATAAAGAGGTAAATTTAAAGACATGGAATCAACCAAAATGTCCATCAGTCATAGACTGGATACAGAAAATATGGTAGATATACATCATGGAATACTATGCAGTCATAAAAGGGACGAGATTATGTCCTTTGCAGGGACATGGATGGAGCTGGAAGCCATTATCCTCAGCAAACTAATGCAGGAACAGAACACCAAACAGCACGTGTTTTCACTTACAAGAAGGAGCTGAACAATGAGAACACAGGGACACAGGGAGGGGAACAACACACACTGGGGCCTGTCAGGGGTGGGGAAGGGGGAGGTAGAGCATTAGGAAAAATAGATAATGCTGGCTGGGCTTAACACCTAGGCAATGGACTTATAGGTGCAGAAAACCACCATGGCACACATTTACCTATGTAACAAACCTGAACATTCTGCACATGTACCCCAGAACTTAAAAATAAAAATGATAAAATGGTCAATACTCCAAGAAGATATAACAATCTGTGATGTCTTTGTTCCTAACAAAACTGTCAAATATGTGTGGCAAACACTTATAGAACTGCTAGGAGAAATATATAAATCCATATTACAGTTGGAAATTTTAACATCTCTCAGGAATGGTCAGATCCAATAGGCAGAAAATCAGTAAGAACATAACTAAAATTAATAGCACTATCAGTCAACTGAATATAATTGATATCTATAAATTTTTCCATCCAACAGCAGCAGAGTACACATACTTCTTAAGATCATATGGAATATTCACAAAGATAAACATTTTAGTTCATAAAACTCACTTTAAATTTTTATTTTTGAAAAAGAAAACATGCAATTTCTGCTCTCCAACCATAATGAAATTAAGCTAGAAGTCAATAACAGAAAGATACCTGGGAAATCCCAATATACTTAGATTAAATGACATAATTCTAAGTAACAAATTGTGTTAAATAAGACATCTCAAGAGAAATTTAAAAACTTTTTAACTAAACAAAAATACAACTTATCAATGTTCGTAAGATACAATGAAAGCAGTGTTAAGATGTTCAGAGAGAATCTAATAATATTTGACACATATACTAGAAAAGAAGAAAGATCTAAAATTAATACTTTAACATTCCACCATAAGAAACTGGGAGAACTTGAATAAATTGTATTAAATTAAGTAGAAGAAACAGAAAATCAATTGAGATAATCAATGAAACAAAAACTAGCTCTTTGAAAAGAAAAATAAAATTGATAAGCCTCTAGCCAGGATAACTAAGAAAAAAAGAGGAAAAATAGAAATTACTGATATCAGAGATGGAGAGGGAAACATCACTACAGATCCAATCGATGTTAAAAGGATAATAATGGAATATTGTAAACAACTCTATGCTTACAAATTTGATAATATAGCTGAAATGGACCAGTTCCTTGAAAGGCATGATCTGCCAAAACTCACACAAGAAGAAATAGACAATCTGAATATACCTAGGTCTAATAAAGTAATTGAAATGATAATTAGTTTCCTCACAAAACGTACTGCTTTAGGAACAGATGGATTCACTGGTGAATTCTATAAAACATTTAGAAAAAAATTATACCAATTCTCTACAATCTCTTTTGGAAAATAGAAGCAGAAAAAAATACTTTATTTTTCTTTAAGACCCACATTATACCAGTAGCATAATTAGAAAAAATACACAACATGGAAACTACAAACCAATATTTTCATGAACATAGATGAGCAAACTTAAATGATCAATTATAAAAATAATTATGAAATGCAACCAGCTGATATTTATCCCAAGTATGCTGGACTGGTTCAACATTCAAACATCAATGAATATAATCAAATACAGCAATAGGCTTGAAAAATCATGTGATGATATTGATAGATTCAGAAAATGCATCTGACAATATCCACACCCAATCATCATAAAAACACTTAGTAATGTGAAAATACAGGATAACTTCCTCAACTTAATGAAGAACATCTACAGTTAGCATCATACTTAATGATGAGAAATTAAAAGCTTTTCCACTAAGATCAGGAAAAAGGCAATGATGTCCCTCTCACAACTGCTTTTTCAACACTGTACTAGAAGTCTGAGCTAATGCACTAGAAAAGAAGACGGAAAGTGTATAGATTAAGAAGGTAGAAATAAAACTGTATTTGTAAATGGCATGATTATCTATGTAGAAAATGTGAAAAAATGAAAAAAAATTATTGAACTAATAAACATGTATATCAATTACAGCAAGTTGGAGGATACAAGGTTAATATACAAAAGTCAATTGATTTATTTATTTATTTATTTATTTTTGCTTCACAAATTGTTACTGTTTATTTTAATTTTCTTTATTTATTTATTTATTTATTTTTATTTTTTTTTCTTCTTTTTATTATTATTATTATTATTATACTTTAGGCTCTATGGTACATGTGCGCAACGTGCAGGTAAGTTACATATGTATACATGTGCCATGCTGGTGTTATATGCCAACAATGAACACATAGAATTTGAAATCCAAAACACATTTTCTTTACCCAAATAATGAAATTGTTACAAATCTAACAAATTATGCACAAGACTGATGCAGATGCTTCTCAACTTATGATGGGCTTTAACCCATCATAAGTTGAAAATATCATGTCAAAAATGCATTTAATACATCTAACTTATTAAATATGATAGCCTAGTCTAGCTTAAAGTGCTCAGAACACTTACATTAGCTTACATTAGGCAAAATCATCTAACTTAAAGCCTATTTTAAAGTGTTGAATATGTCATGTCATTTATTAAATACTGTTTAAAAAGAAAAATACAGAATGGCTTTATAAGCACTAGAAGTGTGCTTTCTACTGAATGTGTATAGCTTTCACACCATCATAAAGTAGAACAATTGTAAGTCAAACCATTGTAAGTTGCAGATTATCTCTATGAGAAAAGCTACAAAATTCTGATAAAATATATTTTAAAAACTAAATAGAGAGATGTTCCATATTCATGAATAGCATGACAATATTCTCAAGATGTCAGCTCTTCTCAACTTGATATATAGATTCAGTGCAATTCTAATAAAAATCCCAGCAAGTTATTTTGAGAATATTGATGAACTGATTCTAAAGTTTATGTAGGCATGAAAAAAAAAAAAAAAAAAAAAAGCCCAGAACGAACAAGTCAAAGAAGAGTGAAGTGGGAAAATTGACATGGCCTCCTATTTTTTTTTTTTTTTTTTTTTTACTTTAAGTTTCTGGGATACATGTGCAGAACCTGCAGGTTTGTTCCATAGGTATACGTGTGCCATGGTGGTTTGCTTCACCTATCAACCCATCTTCTAGGTTTTAAGCCCCACATGCATTAGGTATTTGTCCTAATCATAGCTTCCTATTGAAAGAAGATGCCCTCTAGGACTCTCATCGCTACAAAGGAGAAGCCAATGCCTGGTTTCAAACCTCCAAAGGACAGACTGACTCTCTTGTTAGGGCCCAATGCAGCAGTCATTTTAAGTTGAAGACATTGCTCATGTATTATTCCAAATATACTAGGACCCTTAAGAATTATTCCAAATCTATTTACCTGTGCTCTGTAAAGAAATAAAAAAAGTTTAAACGTTAATGTTTAAAGCTTTAGGTAATCACATTAAACAATTTTCTGAATTATATTTTCATTTCATATACAATGACAAGTGATGGTTAACAATGTTACATAATCATACAACTGAGATCTATATCTGCTACAGGAGAAAATTTCTATTTGTCCTTAAATATCATTTTCAGATTGCTTTTGATGTACCTACATTCTGTCCTTAAAGTTCAAAAGCTTTCAAAGCTATAAAATGACTTCATAAAGACCTTTTCTTCTATTCAAACTTTAATTAACCAAGACTCATGGGTGTTAGATATCGTGATCAGTTATCTGTTTCAAACCTTGACATTTAAAGCCTTTATAAAATTACAACATGATAGGAAGTTTACATGTCATATAATATAGTGGTTTTAAAACCTCGACATACATTAGAATCACTTTAGAAGCTTGTTTAAAATTGATAACTCCAGATCACAGTCTGGAGAAATTTGATCCAGGTTTTGTGTAGAGTCTGAGAGTTTATACTGTTTTTAAAGATGATCCAGACCAAATTCCTACCCATAAAATCAATCTCTTCTATAGCATAGCTAACAGTAAAGTTATTAAGTCTGCTGGAAGCCAAAGTGTTGTCCACCTTCATATTAAAGAATCCAGGAGTATGCAGTGCTACTCTAAAAATTTCCAAAACTATAGTCTAAATATACTAAATTTTCATTTGAGGGTTTCTTTCATTACTATGGATTAGAATAAAAATTTACATATATTTCAAGGATAAAAAGTACTGTATTTCAAAGACATTTATGCTAGTGACAGTCTACTTCATGTTAGATCCTCAGTAATCCCAGAGAAATTATTTATTCTCCTCTGCATTTACGTGTATTATAGTGGAAAAATGATTAGTTTTGTTCAATAAGAAATGTACACCTATTAGATTTAAAAGAAACTATCTACACTTCTTCCCAAGACCTGTTTATTATCTTATAATTATAAGTAATTAAATGCATCCACCCTGCTTTAATAGGTAGAGTAACTGACTTTTGCTCTGATTAACTGAGTATCTTATGGAAACTGAATTATTTTTCAACTTATAAATTCTACATATTTAGTCTTAGATATTGAAGTGTAGAAACAACAGGATATTAACTCTAGTACAGTAAATTTTTCTTGCATCAACCAGCATTATTGGTTTGATACTGTGAGTTATATTTTGCTGAAAGCCAAGTGGAGCCAAAAAGAAAAAAGAAAGGAATAAGAAAGGAAAGAAGGAAGGAAAGAAAGAAGAAAGGAAGGAAGGAAAGGATGGAGGGATGGAGGAGGGAAGGAAGGGAGAAAGAAAGAGAGGGAGGAAGGAGAAAAGGAAGGGAGGCAGAGGAGAAAGGAAGGAAGGAGAGGAAGGAAGTAATGAAGAAAATAAGGAAGAAAGGAGGGAAGAAAGAGGTATGAAAGGAGAAAGGGAGGGAAGGAACAAAAAGGAAAGGAAAGAAAATAAAAGTGAGAAAATAAACACTACTCTTAACTAGGAATAGACAGATAGTGAGGTTCTAGTTAATTGGTGTTTTTCTGTGTAGAATTAAAAATGGAATCCTACTATGCAGGTAGAAGGAAACAGGTCCTTAATAGCATTTATCATTTCCATACTTTTTTGTTGTTATCCTTTCCATTAGAAAAGCAAAACACAATAAACCAGGATGACTAAATTGACTTCATTGCTAGAGCTGGTAAGGTGTCTGCTACTCTTCTTAGATGTGGCAAGCAGGGTCTTAATGAGAATCCCATCAAATCTTATAATTATATAATAAAAGTTTACGATTAAAAGGCACCTCTGAGTGCCCAATGCTTTATTCAATATGGGAACCCCCTCTACAGTATCCCTAACAAAGTTCCATTTAATGTTTGAAAAATCAATTGTCAGGAAGGTTACTACTTAAAAAAAGAACAGTTGACTTCTGTACAGCTTCAATAGTTAGAATATTCTTCCTTAATTTGTGTGAAATCAGACTTCTTATAACTTTCACATATGAGGTATTATGTCCAACCTCTACAGCTAAAGTGTATTCTTTACATAGGTAGTTTCATAAGATGCTCTAGAGGGAAAAAGAAGGGAAGTATTTTTAGTTAAATACTTCTAAAATGTGCAGTCTTCTTCACCTCTCATTTAGATGATTCAAAATAATAAGTATATTAAAGCCTTAGAAATCATAATGTAAGGATACCAATTTAAATTTGATTAACTTAGCATTCCCCAAACTTAATTGACAACAGTATCCTTTTATTTCAGAGACTTATATTAACATAATTTGAAATGATAATTCCTTGGAACACACTTCGAGAAGCATTGCTCAACAAAAATACATACTCTGCTCTTCTTCTCAAGTGTTAGCTTTAAAACAAAAATATAACATTGCAATTTATATATATTTTTATGTATATATATAAAACCAAGTAATTTAATGTTTTATCTAGATTCACCTCCCCCTTTATTATAAGATATCGATTTAGTATTGTAGTAGCATGGTTTGGAGCCTGGTTTACCATCCCTGTAGTCCCTTTCTTGCATTGCAGTTTACCTACCTAAAAGAAGATGCCGAGAGTTGCTTTTGTACATTTTGAAAGGTAATTCTTTTATAAATCAGTTTTTTATTCCTTTCATTTCTGTTTATTATTATGATTTGGGGAAAAAGTCTATCTTTAAAGCCCAGTAAATCTGCTAACTTGGTCAATACTCTTATTAATTCAAATAATATGTATTGGGCATTTAATATGTGCCAGGCATTTATCTGTGTTCTTGGACTTTATTAGTAAATAAAATAAATATTCTAGCCTTCGTGGAACCTACATTCTAGCGACAAGCAGCAAAAAGTAAACAATAAATAAAATAAGACTACTATGTTGTATACTAGAAGGTGATAAATGCTATGTATTTTTAAAAGTAGAGCAGAATGTAAGATACTGTGAGCCCTACATGATTTAAAATAAGTTGACTAGGATAGAAAGATTCATTAAAAAAAAAGATTCAGAGAAATTGAAATATTTAGCCACACAGACTACTGGAGGGATTATTCAAGCAGAGGTTACAGCCAGTGCAAAGACTCTAGTAGCGATATATCTGTTTTGTTCAAGGAATAGCAAGGTCAGTATGGTCAAAGCTGAGTGAGAAAGGGGTAGTTGTAGGAAACAAGGTTAAAATGATATCGTGGAGGGCAGGAGGGAATGGGGACAGTATTTCATGCAGGGTACTGTAGTTCGCTGTAAAGACATTAGCTTGTTTTCATAGTGAATTTGGAAGTCATTTCAGTGTTTTAAGCATAGCAATGACATGATTTAACTACATTTCAATAGGCTACTATGTAGAAATGCCAAAGAGGCAGCTGAGTATCTGAGTCTGGAGTTCAGGAGATTGGTCCTACCTAGATGTATAAATCTGGGCATCTTGAGCACATAGATTATATTTAAAACTATGAGACAAGATGGGAACATGAAAGGAGTGAGTGTTCTTAGACAAGAGGACTAAGGATGAACCCTGGGGCATACTAGCATTTAGAAGTCTAGGAGAAAAAGGAAGATGATTAAATGAAAAGGTAACTCTCCTATATTTCCTCTATTATATTTTAAGGATAAATGTAGAAGGTCAACACCTAGACGGCGAAACATTGACTCAGTCTGCTGTTCCAAAGAATGGTAAAAATGTTACCCATATGTAATTTGTGATAAGAATAGTGCCTTCATGTTCTTCAATCCTTATCAAAATTTGCTCTCCAGTTTTTTGTGATAAACATATATATAAATATCAATGATCACTTAAAATATGACCTTTTCTAGTGTGTTACTATTTTTAACGGATTGCAACATCATATTCTAAAGGAATGAAATCTCTTCAGGTAGATATCAGTAAACAGATGAAAGCCAAGTGCATTTTTGGTCCAGGAAGTTTTCTTAAATGGTTAACTACTCCCCATATACATTAGGCTCAATCTAGGTAATCACATTATTTGGAGGTAGAGTAAAATATAAAGGTATGCTCTATTAATTTGGAATTTATGATAAAACCCATGTGTTAGAGTAGCAAAGGTAAATAATTGGTTGTATCAAGGCTCTGCCTGAGCTGACTCCAGGAACCAGAACCAGGTACAGAATTACCAGGCTGAACCAAGACTATGAGCATATAGAAAAAAAATGGGTCTGATGTCCAGGATATAATTGAAGTTACCTGAGAAAGCAAGGAACTATCACAAATATCAAGTCCAAAAGGACACACAGAGAGCAACAACTAAATCCAAAACAAAGGAACAGCAACAATAGTCAGCCAAGAAGAAAAACAAATGTGACGATTATTGTTTTCTGTGTTCTACGTAAGAAAATAGGTTTTGTTACCAAACTCCATGGCATGCTAAAATTTACCTATTCTCCTTAAGAGAACAAACTTATTTAATCTCACATTTTCTGAAGAGTAACTGGCATTCCAATTATATGTTTACCTCTTCATTAAAGTAGCTTTGCTCCTTTGCAAATGCTATATTGCCCCCACTGATGGATTGTGTGTAAAGCTATTTCTTTTTAAAACATTCTGTCTTTCAGGCCTGTATTTCTCCCAAATTAGTTTAAATTAATGATGTTTCAGTGTAAATTCAACTTAGTCTTGACTCAAGTAACATAGTCCCTTACCATTTGAAGACAGAAAAGAGCATAATTGTAGGAGAACAAAACTGAAACTCTCCTTGGAGACAAAATTTATTTCAAAGTAGTTGTTAATGATAAGAATACAAATGATTGGATATTAGAGACTCATTCTCCCTTGAAACTTTTGCCTATTATACAAGTTGAAAACAAGGAAATGTAATACTGACTTTCAGCACCCTCTCATATGTGGTTGTTATGTGTAATTTACATAAAAACAAAAATAGATAATATAACTACAGCATGTGTCATCTGCTGATTGTAAAGCCCTAGGGCCTTGAGGGACTATAGGCAGTAGCCTGAGAGTGGGTATATGGCCTTGGGTGAGAACCAGTGCTGTGCTGGCTTCAGATCTGACCCAGCTCAGTTATAGCATTAGTGACAACAGGGTTGCTTGTGCCACTCCAGCTCTAGCTTTAGGTGGCTCAGAACAGAAAGACTCTGTATGTTTGGAAGAAAGTAAGAGAAGAGAACAAGTGTTTCTGCCTGGTGATCCAGAGAATTCTCCTGGATCTTGTCCAAGACCATCAAAGTGGTACCTCTACAAGTCTGCAAGAATCACAGTATTACTGGACTTGCGGTGCCCACTAAAACAGATACAGCTTAGATTACAACACTCAAGTCTTTTATAATATCTGAAAAAGTTTCCAAGAAGGATGGCTATAAATAAGCCCAGACAGTGAAGACTACAATAAATACATAATTCTTCAATGCCCAGACACCAAAGAACATCTACTAGCATCAACATCATCCAGTAAGACTTGAACTCACCAAATGAACTAAATAAACCACCAGGGATGAATTCTCTGGAAACAGAGATATGTAAAAGGAAACTCAACAAAATTAGGAATAACACAGAGAAGGAATACTTAAATTTTGTAGAGAAGTGTAACAGAGAGATTGAAATAATTACAAGGAATCAATCAGAAATTATGAAGGTGAAAAATGCAATTGGCATGCTAAAGAATGCTTCAGAGTACTTTAATAGCAGAATACACAAAACAGAAGAAAGGAGTAGTGAGGTTCAAGACAGAGTCTTTGAAAATACAGTCAGAGGAGACAAAGGAAAAAAACTAAAATAAAACAATGAAGCATCTCTAAGGGATTTAGAAAATAGCCTCAAAGGGGCAAATCTCAGAATTATTAGCCTTAAAAAGGAGGCAGAAGAATGAATAGAAGCAGAAAGTTTGTTCAAAGGGATAATAACATGAAACTTCCCAAACCTAGAGAAAAAAATCAATATACAAATACAAAAAGATTATAGAACTCCAAAGAGATATAACCCAAAGAAGAGTACCTTAAGGTATTTAATAAACTAGCTCACAAAAGTCAAGCATAACAAAAGAAATCTAAAAGCAGCAAGAGAAAAGAAACAAATAATATGCAACAGAGCTCCAACACATCTGCGGCAGCAGACTTTACAGTGGAAACCTTACATGCCAGGAGAGAATAACATGACATATTTAAAGTGCTGAAGAAAAAAACTAATGAGAAATAAATAATCACCTGAAGATTTTTTTTAATCTAAATACTTTTATTTTATTTTTTTATTATTACTATTCTTTAAGTTTTAGGGTACATGTGCACAATGTGCAGGTAAGTTACATATGTATGCATGTGTCATGCTGGTGTGCTGCACCCATTAACTTCTCATTTAGCATTAGGTACATCTGCTAAAGCTATCCCAGCCCCTCCCCCCACCCCACAACAGTCCCCAGAGTGTGATGTTCCCCTTCCTGTGTCCATGTGTTCTCATTGTTCAATTCCCACCTATGAGTGAGAATATGCGGTGTTTAGTTTTTTGTCCTTGCGATAGTTTACTGAGAATGATGATTTCCAGTTTCATCCATGTCCCTACAAAGGACATGAACTCATCATTTTTTATGGCTGCATAGTATTCCATGGTGTATATATGCCACATTTTCTTAATCCAGTCTATCATTGTTGGACATTTGAGTTGGTTCCAAGTCCTTGCTATTGTGAATAATGCCGCAATAAACATACGTGTGCATTGGTCTTTATAGCAGCATGATTTATAGTCCTTTGGGTATATACCCAGTAATGGGATGGCTGGGTCAAATGGTATTTCTAATTCTAGATCCCTGAGGAATCACCACACTGACTTCCACAATGGTTGAACTACTTTACAGTCCCACCAACAGTGTAAAAGTGTTCCTATTTCTCCACATCCTCTCCAGCACCTGTTGTTTCCTGACTTTTTAATGATTGCCATTCTAACTGGTGTGAGACAGTATCTCATTGTGGTTTTGATTTGCATTTCTCTGATGGCCAGTGATGATGAGCATTTTTTCATGTGTCTTTTGGTTGCATAAATGTCTTCTTTTGAAAGACAAAAACTACATGATTATCTCAATAGATGCAGAAAAGGCCTTTGACAAAATTCAACAATGCTTCGTGCTAAAAACTCTCAATAAATTAGGTATTGATGGGAAGTATCTCAAAATAATAAGAGCTATCTATGACAAACCCACAGCCAATATCATACTGAATGGGCAAAAACTGGAAGCATTCCCTTTGAAAACTGGCACAAGACAGGGGTGCCCTCTCTCACCACTTCTATTCAACATAGTGTTGGAAGTTCTGGCCAGGGCAATTAGGCAGGAGAAGGAAATCAAGGGTATTCAATTAGGAAAAGAGGAAATCAAATTGTCCCTGTTTGCAGATGACATGATTGTATATCTAGAAAACCCCATTGTCTCAGCCCAAAATCTCCTCAAGCTGATAAGCAACTTCAGCAAAGTCTCAGGATACAAAATCAATGTACAAAAATCACAAGCATTCTTATACACCAATAACAGACAGAGAGCCAAATCATTAGTGAACTCCCATTCACAATTGCTTCAAAGAGAATAAAATACTTAGGAATCCAACTTACAAGGGATGTGAAGGACCTCTTCAAGGAGAACTACAAACCACTGCTCAATGAAATAAAAGAGGATACAAACAAATGGAAGAACATTCCATGCTCATAGGTAGGAAGAATCAATATCGTGAAAATGGCCATACTGTCCAAGGTAATTTATAGATTCAATGCCATCCCCATCAAGCTACCAATGACTTTCTTCACAGAATTGGAAAAAACTACTTTAAAGTTCATATGGAACCAAAAAAGAGCCCACATCACCAAGTCAATCTTAAGCCAAAAGAACAAAGCTAGAGGCATCACACTACCTGACTTCAAACTATACTACAAGGCTACAGTAACCAAAACATCATGGCACCGGTACCAAAACAGAGATATAGATCAATGGAACAGAACAGAGCCCTCAGAAATAACGCCACATATCTACAACTATCTGATCTTTGACAAACCTGAGAAAAACAAGCAATGGGGAAAGGATTCCCTATTTAATAAATGGTGCTGGGAAAACTGGCTAGCCATATGTAGAAAGCTGAAACTGGATCCCTTCCTTACACCGTATACAAAAATTAATTCAAGATGGGTTAAAGACTTAAATGTTAGACCTAAAACCATAAAAACCCTAGAAGAAAACCTAGGCATTACCATTCAGGACATAGGCATGGGCAAGGACTTCATGTCTAAAACACCAAAAGCAATGGCAACAAAAGCCAAAATTGACAAATGGGATCTAATTCAACTAAAGATCTTCTGCACATCAAAAGAAACTACCATCAGAGTTAGCAGGCAACCTACAAAATGGGAGAAAATTTTTGCAACCTATTCATCTGACAAAGGGCTAATATCCAGAATCTACAATGAACTCCAACAAATTTACAAGAAAAAAACAAACGACCCCATCAAAAAGTGGGCAAAGGATATGAACAGACACCTGAAGGTATTAAACTCACTGGTAATAATAAGTACACACAAAAACACAGAACATTATAACACTGTAACTGTGGTGTCTAAATTACTTTTATCTGAAGTAGAAAGAATAAATAATAAAACAATTAAAAGTAATAACTACAACTTTTCAAGACATAATACAATAAGATATAAGTAGACACAAGTTAAAAAGCGGGGTATGATGTCACGATATAGAGTTTTGTTAGTTTTCTTTTTGCTTGTTTGTTTATTCAAATAGTGTTAAGCTGTTTTCAGGTTAAAATAATGGGTTAGAAGATAGTATTTGCAAGCCTCATGATAACCTCAAAGCAAAATCATATATTAGATACAAAAGAAATAAAGAGCAAGAAACTAAATCGTATCACCAAAGAAAACACCCTCACTTGAGATATACATGAAAGAAAGAAGGAAAAGAAGACCCCCCCCCACCCACACACACACAGTATTAAAAACCCAGAAAAACAAATAACAAAATGGCAGGAGTAAGTCATTCCTTAACAATAATAACCAGTAATTAAATTAAACTCTTCACTCAAAAGATACAGACTGCTTGAACAGAAGTACAAACAAGAGCCATTGATTGGTTGCCTACAAGAAATACACTTCTAAAAAGGCACACAGAGACTCAGAACAAAGGAATGAAAAAGATATTTCATGCCAATGGAAACCAAAAAAAGACAGGAGTTGCTATACTTATATCAGACATAATAGATTTCAACAAAAAGCTATAAGAGAAAAAGAAGGACACTATGTAATGATTAAAAGGTCAATTCAGCAAAAAAATGCAACTATTTTATATATATTTGCATCCAACACTGGAGCACCCAGATATACAAAGGTAATGTTATTAAAGATTGGCCCCCAAGACAGTAATAGCTGCAGACTTCAACACTGAACTTTCAGAATTGGACAGATCTTTTAGACAGAAAATCAACAAAAATACTTCAGATTTAATCCGAAATATAGATGAAATTGATCTAATATATATTTACAGAACATTTTATCCAAGAGCTGCAAAATGCATATTCTTTTCCTCAGCACATATATCATTCTTAAAGATAGACCATAGGTTAGGTCAAAAAACAAGTCATAAAACATCCAAAAATTTAAATAATATCAAGCATCTTCTCTGACCACAATACAATAAAACTAGAAATTGATAACAAGAGGAATTTTGGAAACTATGCAAATATGTAGAAACTAAACAATAGGCTTCTGAATTACCAGTTGGTCAATGAAGAAATTAAGAAAAAAATTGAAAGAATGTTTGAAAGAAATGAAAATGGAAACATAACATAAGAAAACCTATGGGATACAGTGAAAGCAGTACTAAGAGGGAAGTTTATAGTGATAAGTGCCAACATCAAAAATGATGAAAAACTTAAATGAGCAATTTAATGATACATCTTAAAGAAGTAAAAAAGCAAGAACAAACCAAATGCAAAATTAGTAGAAGAAAATAAATAATAGATATCAGAGCAGAAATAAATTGAAATGAAACAAAAAATAAAAAAGATTAACAAAATATAAAGTTGTTTTTTAAAATTAAAAAAAAAACGACGAACCTATGGCCAGACTACCCATGAAAAAAAGGGAAAAGATCAAAAAAGAAAAATCGAAAATGAAAAATAAGACATAATAGCTAATACTGCAGAAATTTAAAAGATCAGATTGTAAGAGGAAAAATGGCAGATAGCAGGCAAGACTAATTTCTAACTCCCACTCTCTGATGCACAGAGCATCAGGTGGAGACTCACATCATGAACTTTTGCTTCAAGAACTACCACAGAACATATCAGGAGAGAGAAAAGAATCCACAGACCCTTTGAAGGAGGTGGAATGCTGCTGCAGACTCTGTGGAACAGCTTAGGAACTCTGAAGAAAAAGAACACAATCTACTGGGAGAACTATAGCCCCACTCATCACCTGATCCTCCATATACTACCACAGCTGATGCACTCTTGAAAGCACCCCCTCCTGTCTGGAGGCCAACTAACACAAAACCAGAGCACTTAACAAAAATACAACCAAGGACTCACAGAATCCATTTCACTCCACTGCTACCTCCACCGGAGCAGGTGCTGGTATCTATGGTGAGAGACCTGAAGATTAATCATATCACAAGACTCTGCATGCATTCCCCAGTACAAGCCCAGAGCCAGATAGCTCCAATGAATGGCTAGATCAAAAAGAGAAATAACAATCACTGCAGTTCAGCTCTCAGGAAGCCCCATCCCTACAGGAAAGATATCGGGGGACCTGCCCTGATAATCACATAGATTCTTTTCTATTTTCCTAAGCATCGGCTGGCTTGAGAAATAAAGGGACAGAGTACAAAAGAGAGAAAATTTTAAAGCTGGGCATCCGGGGGAGACATCACACGTTGGTGGGATCTGTGATGCCCCACAAGCCACAAAACCAGCAAGTTTTTATTAGGGATTTTCAAAAGGGGAGGGAGTGTGCGAATAGGTGTGGGTGACAGACATCAAGTACTTAAAAGGGTAATAGAATATCACAAGGCAAGTGGAGGCAGGGTGAGATCACAGGACCACAGGACTGAGGCAAAATTAAAATTGCTAACGAAGTTTCGGGAACAATTGTCATTGATAACATCTTATCAAGAGACAGGGTTTTGAGATCAACCGGTCTGACCAAAATTTATTAGGCGGGAATTTCCTCTTCCTAATAAGCCTGGGAGTGCTATGGGAGACTGGAGTTTATTTCACCTCTGCAATCTCGACCATAAGAGACAGGTACGCCCCGGGGGGGGGCCAGTTCAGAGACCTACCCCTAGGTGCACATTCTTTTTCTCAGGGATATCCCATGCTGAGAAAAAGAATTCAGCGATATTTCTCCCATTTGCTTTTGAAAGAAGAGAAATATGGCTCTGTTCTGCCCGGCTCACTGGCGGTCAGAGTTTAAGGTTATCTCTCTTATTCCCTGAACAATTGCTGTTATCTTGTTCTTTTTTCAGGGTGCCCACATTTCATATTGCTCAAACACACATGCTGTACAATTTGTGTACTTAACACAATTATTACAGGGTCCTGAGATGATATACATCCTTCTCGGCTGACAGGATTATGAGATTAAAGTAAAGACAGGCATAGGAAATCACAAGGGTATTGATTGGGGAAGTGATAAGTGTCCATGAAATCTTTACAGTTTATGTTTAGAGATTGCAGTAAAGACAGGCATAAGAAATTACAAAAGTATTAATTTGGGGAACTAATAAATGTCCATAAAATCTTCACAATCCACGTTCTTCTGCCTTGGCTTCAGCTGGTCCCTCCGTTTGGGGTCCCTGACTTCCCGCAACAGAAAGGGAAGAGCACCACATCAAAGGAGCACTCAGTGGGACAGAAGAATCTGAGCAGCAGCCCTTGAGTCCAAGATCTTCCCTCTGACATAGTCTTCCCAAATGAGAAGTAACCAGAAAAACAATTCTGGTAACATGACAAAACAAGGTTCTTTAATACCACTGAAAGATAACACTAGCTGACCATCAATAGATCCAATTCAAGACAAAATCTCTGAACTGCCAGAAAAAGAATTTAGAAGGTCAGCTATTAAGCCAATCAAGGAGGCACCGGAAAAAAGATGCCATAAAGAAATTAAAAAAAAAAATACAGGATACGAAAGAAAAAATCTCCAATGAAATAGACAGCATAAATTAAAAAATCACAACTTCTGAAAATGAAGGGCACACTTAGAGAATTGCAAAATGCACTGGAAAATCTCAGCAATAGAATCAAACAAGTATAAGAAAGAATCTCAGAGCTCAAAGATGAGGCTTTTGAATTAACCCAATCTGTATTAGTCAGGATTCCCTAGAGGGACAGAACTAATACCATATAAATATATATATATATATATATGAGCTTATTAAGAAGTATTAACACACACGCTCACAAGGTGAGGTCCCAGAATAGGCTGTCTACAAGCTGAGGAGCAAGAAAGCCAGTAAGAGTCCCAAAGCTAAATAATTTGGTGTTGGAAGTTGAAGGGCAGGAAGCATCCAGCATGGGAGAAAGATGTAGGCTCGGAGGCTAAGCCAGTCTAGTCTTTTCACATTCTTCTGCCAGCTTTTATTCTAGCCATGCTGGCAGCTGATTAGATTGTACCTACCCAAATTGAGGGTGGGTCTGCCTTTCCCAGTCCATTGACTCGAATGTTAATCTCCTTTGGCAACACCCTCAGAGACACACCAAGGAACAATACTTTGCATCCTCCAATCCAATCAAGTTGACACTAAATATTAATCTTCATAAGTCCAATCCTTGTCAACTTGAACCCATACATATCTTCTGAAATCATACATAATCTTTAAATAAAGACAATAATAAGACCATAATTATGCCTAACATAATACAACTATCCTTCGTACAACTGGAAATGCACCAATCCCCAACACAAATGTTATTACATAAAGTTAACAACACTTAACTGCTGATATGAAGTTAATAAATCTTATGTCACATGATAAAGGAAAAAGGAAAAAAGACTGAAGATATTTTCCTAGTACAAGTGTATACATGAACAAACATGTTCTTAACTAAATAAGGAGGAAATACTCATGACAATTACAGTCATCATTTCAGAAACCGGTCATCTGGTCATAGCTGGTATTGACTACCTTCTTCTACTACCGATTTTGTATTCCCTCTGTCTTCAGCAAGCATCATAGCAGGTCATGATTTTTACCTGGTGAAGTGACCCAAACCTTCATTCCTGAGGTGTCTGGGCCATTTGTAGTCCTGCCTGGACTGGGATGTTGCAGTTTCCCATTGACCTCAGTCAAATTGCATGGTAATACTAAGAGATGCCCTAAGAGATCTCCTACATTATAAGCATAATCTCCCTTACCTCAATTGTGGAATAGTAGACTAATTTTATCGTGACAGTGCAGGTCAATCACTTCAGCCAACATTGTAACTCCCTTCTTAGCCTGTTGACTTAAAGGTAGGAGGAGCCCAAAGTGACCAGGTGGCAATCTTAACTTCCAGTTTAATATAATCATTGTGGTGTCTCCTGGTGGCAGAGTTCATCCTTCTGGAACTAAGACCTCTAAGCCAGCAGAATGTAATGTTATGGTAACAGGAAGCAAAAATTTTCCTAGTGGGTCACTTGGGGTGATGGTGAGTGGTGCCACTTACACTTCCACCCCTTGATTCCTGGATCCCTGAATCCTGGCTATGGGAGAAACAGTACCAAATATTGGATGGTGATTCAGAGCATACACAGCCTTGTGAAGAACTGTGCCCCAGCCCTTCAAAGTATTGTCACCTAGTTGGCATTGTAATTGTGACTTCCAAAGGTCATTCCACCATTCTATCAATCCAGCTGCATCAGGATGATGGGGAATATGGTAAGACCAGTGAATTCCATGAGCATAAGCCCACTGCTGCACTTCTTTTGCCATAAAATGAGTGCCTTGCTCAGAGGCAATGCTGTGTGTAATACCATGTGGTGAACAAGGCATTCAGTCAGTCCACGGATGGCATTCGTGGTAGAAGCATTGCGTGCAAGATAGGCAAACCCATATCTGGAGTAGATTTCTATTCCAGTGAGGACAAACCTCTGCCCTTTCCACGATGGAAGAGGCCCAATATAATCAACCTGCTACCAAGTAGCTGACTGATCACCCCAAGGAATTGTGCCATATCAAGGGCTCAGAGTTGGTCTCTGCAGCTAGCAAATTGGGCACTCAGCAGTGGCCCTAGCCAGGTCAGCTTTGGTGAGTGGAAGTCCATGTTGCTGAGCCCATGTGGAACTTCCATCCCTGTCACAATGGCCGCTTTGTTCATGGGCCCCTTGGGGGAATGAAAGGGGTGGCTGGGGAAAGAAGCTGAGTGCTGTCCACAGAATGAGTCATCCCATCCATTTGATTATTAAAATCCTCCTCTGCTGAAGTCACCCATTGGTAAGCACTCACATGGGATACAAATATTTTTACAGTTTTTGACCACTAAGAGAGGTCCATCCACATACCTCTTCCCCAAATTTCTTTGTCACCAATTTCCAATCTTGCTTCTTCCAAGTCCCTGACCATCCAGCCAAACCACTGGCTACAGCCCATGAATCAGTATATAACTGCACATCTGGCTATTTCTCCTTCCTTCCATGAAAAGTGCACAACCAGGTGCACTGCCTGAAGTTCTGTCCACCAGGAAGATTTCCCTTCACTGCTTTCCTTCAAGGATGTTATAGATAGGGGCTGTAGTGCTGCAGCTGTCCACTTTTGGGTGGTGCCTGCATATCATGAAGAAACCTCTGTGAACCAGGCCCTAATCTTCTCTTCCTCTGTCAACTGATTGCACCCATGAAGCCATTGGTGCAAGCTGGGGGAAAGAAGGCAGGATGGCAGAAGTGGAGACCTTGGGTATTTGAGCTACTTTCTCATGTAACTTACTTGTGCCTTTAGGACCTGCTCAAGCCCGATCACATATATGCGACCTTTATTTGATTTTGGAGTGCTGCTGTACACATTCCACTTTATGGCTAGGTGGGTCAGAAAGCACCTAGTTCATAATAGGCAGTTCAGGTCGCATGGTGACTTGATGACCCATAGTCAAACGTTCAGTTTCCACCAAAGTCCAGTAATAGGCCAAGAGCTGTCTCACAAAGGAAGAGTAGTTATCTGCAGAAGATGGCAGGGCCTTCCTCCAAAATCCTAGAGGCCTCCTCTGTGATTCACCTATGGGGGCCTTCCAAAGGCTCCAAACAGCATCCCTATCTGCCACTGACACCTCAAGCACCACTGAGTCTGCTAGGTCATATAGCCCAAGTGGCAGAGTAGCTTGCACAGCAGCCTGGACTTGTTACAGAGCTTTAAGCACCCCACTCAAAACTGGCAGCCTTTCTGGTCACTCCATAAATGGGCCAGAGTAACACACCAAGATAAGGAATGTGTTGCCTCTAAAAGCCAAGTAAGCCCACTAGGCATTGTGCCTCTTACTTGGTTGTAGGAGGGGCCAAATGCAGCAACTTATCCTTCATTTTAGAAAGAATATCTTGACAGGCCCCACACAACTGGACCCCGAGAAATTTTACTGAGGTAGAAGTTCCCTAAATTTTAGTTGGATTTATTTTCCATCCTCTGGCATGCAAATGTCTCACCAATAAGTCCAGTGTATTTGCTACTTCTTGCTCACTGGATACAATCAGCATAATATCATCAATGTGATAGACCATTGTGATATCTTGGGCAAGGAAAAAGTGATCAAGGTCTCTCTGAACAAGGTTATGACACAGAGCTGGAGAGTTAATATACCCCTGAGGTAGAAGAGTAAAGGTGTATTTCTGTCCTTGCCAGCTGAAGGCAAACTGCTTCTTGTGGGCCTTATGGACAGGAATGGGAGAAAAAGGCATTTGCCAAATCAATGGCTACATACCAGGTACCAGGAAATGTATTAATCTGCTCAAGCAATAAAATGACATCTAGTACAGCAGCTGCAATTGGAGTCATCACTTGGTTAAGCTTATGATAATCCACTGTCATTCTCCAATATCCATCTCTCTTCTGCACAGGCCAAATAGGAGAGTTGTGGTGGAAATCACCACCCCTGCAACTTTCAAGTCTTTGATGCTTGCACTAATCTCCTCAATCCCTCCAGGGATGCAATATTGTTTTTGATTTACTATTATTCTAGGTAGAGTCAGTTCTAATGGCTTCCATTTGGCCTTTTTCACCATAATAGCTCTCACCCTACAAGTCAGGGAGTCAATATGGGGGTCCTGCCAGCTACTTAGTATGTCTATGATAAGTACGCATACTGGCACTGGGGAAATGACCACACAGGATGAGTTCAGGGACCACTGGACTGACTGTAAGTCATATCTGAGCTAAAACTTCATTAATTACCTCACCCCCCGCCAAGCCCCTACTGTAACTGAAGGACAACAATGACATCTTGGGTTGGAATCAACGTCAGCTCAGAGCCAGTGTCCAGTAGTCCCTGAAAGATCTGATCATTTCCCCTTCCACAATGCACAGTTACCCTGGTAAAAGGAGGTCTCCTTGGGGAAGGATGGGAGAAAGATTAACATCATGCATTGTTGGTAGTGTAGTGGGGTACCTTCTCAAGGGCACTTAGCCTCCCTTTCATTCCAGGAGTTCTTGGTCTGTAAACTGGCTCAAGTCTGGAAATTGATTGAGGGGTTGTGATTCTCTGTTTTTATATTTCAAATTAGTCTTTTGTCCACTCAACCTGGAAGTTTTCTGCTTATATAAATTAAGTAAGAATGCAATAGGCTTCCTATCAATTTCACTTTTAGGAACACCATAATTAGCCAATGCCAGAGCTCTACGTGAGTCAAACTATTCTGATTGCTGCTTTGCCCCTGCTGTCCATTATGGTAGCTATGCCCACCTTGTCTTTGACAGTTAGTGCTGCCACTTGGCCCCTGCTACCTCGAAATCCAATTATTCCCATTGCATTAAATTTTGTAGTTGAGTGACTGTGATTTCCAATGTTAGATCTGTCGTACAGAGAAGAGCAATCACAGTGCTCTTCAAAGATGCAGGTGTTCCCCTCACAAATCTATTTTGCAAAGTATTGGTCAAGGGTATATTCTGTGTACCCTCCCAGCTGGCATTTGAAGGTCTAAAGTGACTAATCCACTTCTGCACCCCAATCTCCCTAAGCCTTTGGATCCATTTCTGTATATTAAACCAAGGCAGATCAGACATTTCTAGTTCGCTCACATCGGGCCATCTTTTAATCCACATTTCTGCTAACCAAGAAAATAAACTAATAGAACCTTTTTTTAACTCATCAGAGTTTACAAACTGAGTGTCCCCAGCTTCATCAGTGTCCTCCCACACATTCCCATCCCAAGGTGCAAGGTCCCATTCTTTTACAATCAATGCCCTCACTTTAACAGTAGACACCTGGTGAGGCTGCGAGTGCACCTTTTGTTGCAGGTCAGCCACCTGCACGATAAGAGCTTGTGTCTGATTTTCTGAAATTTCAGCTCTTCCTCTACAGGAAATAAGATTCTCACTCCGGGCAATCTTAGAAGATTTGAGGCTCAGTACCTGCTTCTGAAGCTGGGAGACAGAATCTTTGAGTTCATCATTGTTTTTTCATCATTTTGTCCAGTGAACTTAGGAGCAATCAGTCAATCAACTTTGTTATATTTCTTGGTTCTCCACATATGGTCAAAAGTGTTATGTAGAGTCACTAAACTTCTTGCCTCTCACAAGTGCTGAGTCAGGAGTATCAAATGCATTTATTTTGCATAACCCTTTAAACAGTTCACTCCAAGGACTATCAGTGTTCTCCACACTATTAGAAGTAGAGTCCTTAGCATTTTGGGGTCTAATCATATTAAGCAGCAAACTCCAGGAACCCCAAAATCAGTGAAATGACTGCAGCCTTAATATTCTGCTCCTCTAGAACCACTCCTGGTACAAAAATCTGTATTAGTCAGGATTTTCTAGGTAGACAGAACTAATAAAATGATGTATATATAAAAGGGAGTTTATTATGAAGTATTAACTCACACGATCACAAGGTGAGGTTCCACAATAGACTGTCCATAAGCTGAGAAGCAAGGAAGCCAGTACAAGTCTCAAAGCTAAAGAACTTGGTGTCCAATGTTTGAAGGCAGGAAGCATCCAGCATGGGACAAAGATGTAGGCTCAGAGGCTAAGCCAGTCTAGTTTTTTCACACTCCTCTGCCTGCTTTTATTCTGGCCACACTGGCAGCCGATTAGATTTTGACCACCCAGATTGAGAGTGGATCTACCTTTCCCAGTCCTTAGACTCAAATGTTAATCTCCTTTGGCAATGCCCTCAAAGACACACCCAGGAATAATACTTTGCATTCTTCAATCCATTCAAGTTGACACTCAATATTAACCATCAAACAATCCAATAAAAAACAATGAAAAAGAAATTTTAAAAATAAACAAAACCTCCAAGAAATTTTGGATTATGTTAAATTACAAAACCTAACAATAATTGATGTTCCCGAGGAAGAAGGAGAATCTAAAATTTTGGAAAATGTATTTGAGGGAATAATCATGAAAAACTTCTCCAGCCTTGCTAGAGGTTGAGACATTCGAATACATGAAGCTCAAAGAAAACCCAGAAAATTCATCGCAATAACATTATCACCTAGGCACATAGTCATCATCTTATCTAAAGTAAAGATGATGGAAATAATCTTAAGAGCTGTAAGTCAAAAACATCAGGTAACCTATAAAGAAAAACCTCTCAGATTAACAGCAGCCTTCTCAGCAGAAACCCTACCAGCTAGAAAGGATTGAGGTTTTATCTTTAGCCTTCTTAAACAAAACAATTATCAGCCAAGAATTTTGTGTCTAATGAAACTGAGTTTCATAAATGAAGAAAAGGTACAGTATTTTTTAGACAAATGCTGAAAGAATTCACCACTATCAAGCCAGAACTACAGAGCTGCTAAAAGGAACTCTAAATTTTGAAAAAAAAAAATCCTTGAAATTCACCAAAATATAATCTCCTTAAAACATTAATCTCCCAGGACCTGGAAAACAATAACACAATGAAAAATAAAACGAAGTATTTAGGCAACACATAGAAAAATGAATGGCAATCATTAAAAAGTCAGGAAACAACAGGTGCTGGAGAGGATATGGAGAAATAGGAACACTTTTACACTGTTGGTGGGACTGTAAACTAGTTCAACCATTGTGGAAGTCAGTGTGGCGATTCCTCAGGGATCTAGAACTAGAAATGCCATTTGACCCAGCCATCCCATTACTGGCTATATACCCAAAGGACTATAAATCATGCTGCTATAAAGACACATGCACACGGATGTTTATTGCGGCACTATTCACAATAGCAAAGACTTGGAACAAACCCAAATGTCCAACAATGATAGACTGGATTAAGAAAATGTGGGACATATACACCATGGAATACTATGCAGCCATAAAAAATGATGAGTTCATGTCCTTTGCAGGGACATGGATGAAACTGGCAATCATCATTCTCAGTAAACTATCGCAAGAACAAAAAACCAAACACCGCATATTCTCACTCATAGGTGGGAGTTGAACAATGAGAACACATGGACACAGGAAGGGGAACATCACACTCTGGGGACTGTTGTGAGGTGGAGGGAGGGAGGAGGGATAGCTTTAGGAGATATACCTAATGCTAAATGATGAGTTAATGAGTGCAGGACACCAGCATGGCACATGTATACATATGTAACTAACCTGCACATTGTGCACATGTAACCTAAAACTTAAAGTATAATAATAATAAAATTAAAAAAAGAAATAAAAAGTGTCCAGGATAAAATTTAGGAAACCAATAAAATTACTTTAAGAGAAAAAAAAAAAAGAATGAGAAAAAGCATTTGTGATAGTTTGCTGAGAATGCCGTCATTTTTTCATAAACTTTTAAGTACTGTTTTACTATTTGATCTTTTAAAGATTGTTAAAAACGAAGAAGTGTTCATTTCTGCTAATAAAAACAGCTTAAAATTTAAATCATGAAATAGAATGGTGGAGCTGTGGTGGAGATACTTTGTCTTATTAATTGAAATGACATTTTGAGATCCAGTGCTGCTCACTGAATTTCCCTGTGAGAGGAGTTTGTGGTGATGACCCCACAGCAGACAAGCTACTATCCAAAAAAAGCATCGTCACATCAAATCAATTTCCAGTTTCTTCCAAGTTGCAGGAGGATGCCTAGACCTTGCTTTTATTCTTTTCTTTGACCAAAGTATTACAAAAAGAAGAAAATCGTTACCATTTTCATGTCAGGAGGGTGGCATGGAGATGGACTTAGCCTGTTTTCGGTGTTCCATCTCTTGCCCTGTATAAGGGTTACTTGACTGTTTATGATACATTCCGGTATTTCCCATTTTTGTTTTGGTTCATTTCTAAGTGTGCATTATAATTTTAATATTAAAGTTTTTAATTAGAAAAAAAGAAAAATTAATAGAAAAGAACCTCACTTCTCAATACTAACGTTGAATGTAAATCACTGAAATGCTCCACTGAAAAGATACAGAATGACAAACAGATAAGAATTCACCACCCAAGTATCTGCTGTCCTCATTATATTCACCTGACACATAAGGAGTCACAGAAATTTAAAATAAAGTGGTGGGGAAACATATTTCATGCAAATGGACACTAAAAGTGAGCAGGAATAGCTATTCTTATATCAGAAAAAAATAAACTTTAAAGCAACAGTAGTTAAAAAACACAAAGAGGGACATGATATAATGATAAATGACTACTCCAACAGAATATCACAATCCTAAATACATATTCACCTAAAACTGCAGCTCCCAAATTCATAAAACAGTTACTTCTAGACCTAAGAAATGAGATAGAAAGCAACACAATAATAGTGGGGGACTTCAATACTCCCGTGACAGCACTAGACAGGTCATCAAGAGAGAAAGTTAACAAAGAAACAATAGACTTAAACTATAACCTAGAACAAATGGACTTAACAGATATTTATAGAACATTCTACCCAACAACTGCAGAATTTGCATTCCATTCATCAGTGCATGGAAAATTATCTAAGATAGACTATATAATAGGCCACAAAACAAGTCTCAACAAATTTAAGAAAATCGAAATTATAACAAGTACTCTCTCAGACCACAGTGGAATAAAATTGGAAATCAATGTCAAAAGTCAAACCCTCAAAATCATGCAAATACACAAAAATTAAATAACCTCCAGAATGATTGTTGGGTAAACAACAAAATCAAATTGGAAATAAAGTATTCTTTAAACTGAATAATAAAAGAGACAGTTATGAAAACCTCTGGAATACAGAAAAGTAAGTGCTAAGAAGAAAGTTCATAGCGTTAACTGCCTACATAAAAAGTCTATATCCGCACAAATAGACAACCTATGGTCACATCTGAAGGAGTTATAGAAACAATAACAAACCAAACCCAAAACCAGCAGAAGAAAACAAATAACCAAGATCAGAGCAGAACTAAATGAAATTGAAACAAACAAAAAAAATACAAAAGATAAGTGAAGGAAAAAAGCTGCTTCTTTGGAAAGATAAAATTTATAGATCATTAGTGAGATTAAGCAAGAAAAAGAAGAGAAGACCCAAATAAACTCAGTTAGAGATGAAAGGGGAGATATTACAACTGATCCCACAGAAATACAAAAGACCATTCAAGGCTACTATGAATATGCTTATATGCATAAACTAGGAAACCTAGAGGAGATGGATAAATTCTTGGAAATGTAAAACCCTCTTAGATTAAACCAGGAAGAAATAGAAACTCTGAATAGACCAATAATGAGCCAGAAGATTGAAATGGTAATTAAAAAGATACCAACAACAAAAAAAAGATCTAGGACAAGATGGACTCACAGCTGAATTGTATCAGACATTCAAAGAATTTTTATCAATCTTATTGACACTATTCCACAAGAGAAAAGGGAAGCACCCCTAAATAATCCTATGAAGCTAGTATCACCCTAATACCAAAACCAGGAAATGATGTAACAAAAAAAGAAAACTGCAGACCAATATCCAGGATGAACGTAGATGCAAAAATCCTCAACAAAATACTACTCAACTGAATCCAATAGCATATGAAAAAGATAATCCACCTTGATCAAGTGAGTTTCATACAAGAGACATAGGGAAGGTGTAATATATACAAGTCAGTAAATGTGATATACCATATAAAACAGATTTAAAAACAAAAACTATAAGATCCTCACAATAGATTCAGAAAAAGCATTTGACAAAATCCAACATTCCTTTATGATTTAAACCTTAAAGACTCGTCCAAAAAGCTCCTAGAAGTGGTAAATAAATAAGTTTCAGGATACAAAATCAATGTACACAAATCAGTATCCCTGCTATACACCAACAGCAACCAAGCTGAGAATCAAACCACGAACTCAAACCCCTTTGCAATAGCTAAAAAAAAAAAAATAAAATACTTAGGAATATACTTGACCAAGGAGGTAGAAGACCTCTACAAGGAAAAATACAAAACACTGGTGAAAAGAATCACAGAACACACAAACAAATGAAAACACATCCCATGCTCATGGATGAGTAGAATCGATATTGTAAAAGTGACAATGCTGCCGAAAACAGTATAGAAATTCAATGCAATTCTCATCAAAACGCCATCGTTATTATTCACAGAACTAGAAAAAGCAATTCTAAAATTCATATGTAACCAAAAAAGAGCCCACATAGCCAAAGCAAAACTAAGCAAATTGAACAAATCTGGAGGCATCACATTACTCCATTTCAAACTATACTGTAAGACCACAGTCACCAACACAGCATGGCGCTTGTATAGAAACAGGCATACAAAACAATGGATAAGAATGGAGAACCCAAAAATAAAGCCAAATAATTACACTTAACTGATCTTTGACAAAGCACATAAAAATATAAAGTGGTGATAAAACGCCCTATTCAACAAATGGTGCTGAGATATTTGAAAGCCACATATAGAATAAAACTGGATCCTCATCTCTCACCTTATAAAAAATCACCTCAAAATGGATCAAAGACTTAAATCTAAGACCTGAAACCATAAAAATTCTAGAAGATAACATAGGAAGAACCCCTCTAGACATTGGCTTAGGCAAAGACTTCCTGAGCAAGAATCCAAATGCAAATAGAACAAAAACAAAGATAAATAGATGTGAGTTAATTACACTAAAAAAGCTTCTTTCTGCATAGCAAAAAAAAAAAAAAAAAAATCAGCAGACAACCCACAGAGTGGGAAAAAAATCTTCACAATCTATACATCTGAGAGAGAACTAATATTCAGAATCTACAAGGAACTCAAACATATCAGCGGGAACAAAACAAACAATTCCATCAACAAGTGGGCTAAGGACATGAATAGACAATTCTCAAAGGAAGATATACAAATGGCCAAAAAATATGAAAATAATATTCAACATCACTAATTATCAGAGAAATACAAGTCAAAACCAAAATGCAATGCCACCTTACTCCTTCAAGTATGGCCATAATAAAAAAAAATCTAAAAATTATACATGTTGGTAGGGACATGGTAAAAAAGGAACACTTTTACACGGCTGATGGGAAAGTAAACTAGGAAAACCACTATGGAAAATAGTGGAGATTCCTTAAAGAACCAAAAATAGAGCTATCATTTGTTCCAGCAGTGCCACTCTGGGTATCTATCCAGAGGAAAAGAGGTCACATATAAAGAAGATACTTGCTCACACATGTTTATAGCAGTAGTTGCAATTGCAAGAGTGTGTAGTCAGCCCAAATGCCCATCAATCAGTGGATAAAGAAAATGTGATACACACACACACACACACACACACACACACACGATGAAATACTAGTCAGTCATAAAAAGGAACAAAATAATGGCATTTGCAGCAACCTGAATGGAAAAGACCATTATTCTAAGTGAAGTAATTCAGGAATGGAAAGCCAAAGATTGTATGCTCTCACTCATAAGTGGGAGCTAAGCTATGAGCATGCAAAGGCACATGACTAATACAATGGACTTTGCGGACTTGGGGGAAAGGGTGGGAGAGGAGAGATAGATAAAGACTACACATTGGGTACAATGTACACTGCCTGGGTGATTGGTGCACCAAAATTTCAGGAATCACCACTAAAGAACTTACTCATGTAACCAAACATCACCTGTTTCCCAAAATCCTGTTGCAATAATAATATAAAATAAATGTAAAGGACCAATAGTGTCTACTATGAGCAACTATATGCTGGTAAATTGGAGAACCTAGAAAAAAAGTGGAGAAATTTCTACATACATACAACCTACCAAGATTGAACAAGAAAGAAATCCAAAAAACCTGAACAGACAAATTAAGAAGTAACTAGTTTCAGGCTATAATAAAAATTTTCCCAGTATAGAAAAGCCAGGAAATCGATGGCTTCACTGCTGAACTCTACCAAACATTTAAGGAAAAACTAATACCAATCCTACTCAAACTATTCCAGAAGCTAGAGGCGGAGGGAATACTTGCAAATTCACTCTATGAGAGTAGTAGTATTCTAATACCAAATATAAAGACATATTTAAAAAAACTACAAGCCAATGTTTCTGATGAATATTGATTCAAAAATATTCAACAAAATACTAGCAAACCAAATTAACAATACATTAGAAAGATCATTCATCACGATTAATTAGGATTTATTTCTGGGATGCAAGGATGATTCAACATATGCAAATCAGTCAATGCAGTAAATCAATATCAACAGAATGAAGGATAAAGTCCATATAATCATTTCAGTTGATGCTGAAAAAGCATTTGATAAAATCCACATCCCTTTATGATAGAAATCCTCAAAAAACTTGAGATAGAAGGAATATATATTAACATAATAAAAGCCATATATGAACGACCCACAGCTAACATCATACTGAATAGGGAAAAACTGAAAGCCTTTTCTCTAAGATCTGGAACATGACTCAGATGTCCACTGTCACCACCGTTATTCAATATAACACTGGATGTCTTAGCTAGAGCAATCAGACAAGAGAAATAAATAAAAGACATCCAAACTGGAAAGGAAATCAACTAATCCTTGTGTGCAGATGATATAATCTTATATTTGGAAACTCATTAAAAACTCCACAAGAAAACGATTAGAACTGATAAACAAATTCAGTAAATTTACAGGATACAAAATCAGTAGCACTTCTATATGCTGACAGTGAACAATGTGAAAATGAAATAAAAAAGTAATCTCATTGACAGACAGAAATGAAACAAAATACCTAGGAATTTAACCAAAGAAGTAAAATATTTCTATAATAAAAACTATAAGACACTGATAAAAAAATTGAAGACAACAGAAAAAAATATTTTATTTTTCACCGATTGGAAGACTCAACATTGTTTACATGTCCATACTACCCAAAGCAATCTGCAGATTCAATGTAATCCCTATCAAAATACAAATGACATTCTTCACAGAAATAGAAAAAAACCTGTCCTAAAGTTAATATGGAATGACAGAAGTCCCAGAATAGCCAAGGCTTTTCTAAGCCCAAAGAACAGTACTAGAGGAATCACATTACCTGTCTTCAAATTATACTACAGAGCTATAGTAAACAAAACAGCATGGTACTGGCACAAAAAACAGACACATAGACCAATGAAGCAGAATAGAGAACCCAGAAATAAATCCACACACCCACAGTGTGTGCATCTCTTTTTAAACAGAGATGCCATGAACATAAACTGGAAAAATACAGTATCTTCAATAAAACATGCCAAGAAAATTGAATATCGGTATGCAGAAGAATGAATCTAGCCCCCATCTCTCATCATATACAAAAGCAAAATCAAAATGGATTAAAGACTTAAATTTAAGACCTAAAACTATAAAACTACTACAAGAAGACTTTGAGAAAAATCTGCAGGACATTGGTTGGGGCAACAGTTTCTACACCAACACATTACATGCACAGGTAATCAAAGCAAAAATGGAAAAATGGAATCACATCAAGTTAAAAGGCTTCTGCACAGCAAAAGATATAATCAACAAAATGAAAAGACAACTCACAGAATGGGAGAAAATATTTGCAAACTACCCATCTGACAAGGGATTAATAACCAGAATATATAAGGAGCTCGAACAACTCCATAGGAAAAATTTAATAATCTGATCAAAAATGGGCAAAAGATCAGAATAAACTTTCTCAAAAGAAACAGACAAATGGCAAATAGGAATATGAAAAAGTGCTCCAAATCATTGATCATCAGAGGAATGCAAGTCAAAACTATAATGTGATATCATCTCACCTCAGTTAAAATGGTTGATATTCAAAAGACAGGCAATAACAAATGCTGGCAAGGATGTGGAGAAAAGAGAACCCTTGTACACTGTTGGTGGGAATGTAAATTAGTACAACTACTATGGAGAACAGTTTGGAGGTTCCTCAGAAAACTAAACATTGAGCTATTATATGACCCACCAATGCTACTGCTGGGTATATACCCAAAAGAAAGGAAATCAGTGTATCGAAGAGATATATGCACCCCTATGTTTGTTGCAGCACTGTTTATGATAGCTAAGTTTTGGAAGAAATGCAGGTGTCCATCAACACATGACTGAATAAAGAAAATGTGGTCCATATACACAACGGAGTGCCATTCAGCCCTAAAAGAAGAATGAGACCCTGTCATTTGCCACAAGATGGATCGAACTGAAGATTATTAAGTGAAATAAGCCAAGCACAGTAAGACAAACATTGCACGTTCTGACATTTCTGATATTTAAAAATCAAGACAATTAAATACACAGACATAGAGAATGGAAGGATAGTTACCAGAGGATGGTTACTAGTAGGGTGCTGGGGGAGAGGTGGGGACTGTTAATGTGTACAAAAAAATCGTTAGAAAGAATGAATAAGACCTGCCATTTGATAGCACGATAGGGTGACTATAGTCAATAATAATTTCATCGTACATTTTAAAATAACTTAAAGTGTGTAACTGAATTGTTTGTAACTCCAGTAATAAATGCTTGAGGGGATAAATATCCCATTCTGCATGATGTGCTTATTACACATTGCATGCCTGTATCAAGTCATCTCATGTACCCCATCAATATATACACCTACTATGTACCCACAAAAAGTAAAAATGTAAAACAGAAAATAAAACAAGTTAAAAAACTGGAAAGTGTTATGGGGAATATTAAGCCTCCAGTTTTAAAGAAATTACAATCTAATGGAAGTGGACACACATGTCTAAGAATCTATAATGAATTGCAGTCAGTTTCAATGACATAAAATGTACAAAGGATATTACTGTAAGTGACTAAGGGAAAGAAGATATTAATTCTAATTGAGGGTTCCAAAAGAGGCATTCTAAAACTTATAAAAGTTGATTTTGCCCTTACAGTATGAATATGGGTTTATCGAGTAAAAGTGAGAAGAAATTCTAGATAGAGACTAGGTCACAAGCGGAGGCAGTGATAGAGAAAAGTAGTGAACAAATTTGGGACAAGAACCTATATTTTGGCAAAGAAGGAGAAGTAAAAAATTTCCACTTTCCAAAGTGTCCCTCGAACACTACAGGGACAAATGTTACACATTTGGCAATATAGTACAGTATTACCATTCTCACTTCATTTTTCAAATAAGGAACAAGCCAAATTAACAAGAGTGCACAATAGCACTGTAAAAATTATAATGCAAAATATGACCCAAGCCAAACTACGTCGAAGTAACTTTACTGCTCGGATGTCAGATGCCTGTAGTCATGGTAGTCGATATATTATATGACAGAAACAAGATGCAAAAAAAAAAAAAAAAAATGTGCTAGCAATGAGTTGAACCTAGTACATTGAAATTTAACACGGATAAATGTAATGCCTTATCCTTAAGTTCAAAAGCCATTTGCACCATACAGACTCAGAAGCAAATGGATAAATAAAAAATAACACAAAAACATGATATTTAAAGGGATTGACTATAAACTATTAATAAATATAAGCTAGTTGTCCCTTAGGCTTACTAAAAATGTAATGCCATTTTAGGCTGCATGGATAGAGATAGAGTACACAAAAAAAGAAAAGTGATAAGCCACATCTGTAGTACTATGTTAATTATGAGTGCCACATTTTTAAGAGAGCCATGTGCAAATTAGAGCACACTCAAAGAAGAATGACTAAACCAGGGACAGAATAAAAATCATTCTGTTAGAAACAACAGAATGAAGTTAGAGTATTTAGGTATAGAAATACATGGCAGGCATGGGGAGCAAAGGAATGTATGACAATGCTCATTAGTCACTTGAGGGGCTATCATAGATAGAATTGGCCAGCTTGTTGTGTGTGGCTCCAAAGGACAGAATGAGAGGCTGTGGTCAGACATCTCAGAAAGACTGATTTTCATTCAATAAAAAGAATAAAAGTGTGCTATAATTATAGCTGTCTGATATTACAATTGGCCACCTAATGAAAGAATGCAAGCCTCCTTCAATAGAGTTTTTTAAGAGTAGGCTTGATAACTACTTGTCAACGTATTTTAGAGATTCATACAACAATCATGTAGGGAGTTTAACTAGATAACTCCTAAGGCCTCCACTAATGGTAATGTTCTCTGATTCCATCAGTCTATGAAAAAGCATGTCATTAATTCTATGAGTCTATGAAAAAAGCATGTATTAATTCCAGTGTCATGTCATGATTAATAATGATATACTGAGAATGTTAAACATATTAATAGAGTGACCACTTACATTAAAGTGTTTTCTAGTCAGCAGTAATACTTCATAATAAGTGAACATTTGTCTCCATTTAAATTACTAAGAATTCCCATTGAATTATTACTGCATTATGAGTATGAAATGATTCTACTGTAATAAATGCTTTATAATTAACATTGAAGAAAAGAATTAAGATTTTCCTATGCTATAACAATGTGAATTATTAATGAAAAGGAATTTCAGTGTTTATCTCTTCATATTTCTATTCCAACTCCATTTGACATACTTTATCATCACTAGTTTTAATTCATAGATCTGACATGTGGGGGGTGTCAATCTGGCTTATTCAACAAAAACGATAATGTTTAAAAACAGTGATGATGTATAGTCAACTGTGGGGCACAAATATCCGAAGGAAAAGTATCAGTGGGAAACAATATTTTATTTGGAAATATTTTTATAAGCATTTATATAAGTATATATATATATATATAGAAAATTAGGAAACAGAACAATCAAAAGGACTGACAATAAATGAAAGTCAAACCAATAATGACACATTAATGAAAAGTAATTTTGGGTTATTAGTTAAAGAATGACATATTTAGGAGCTATACCAATGTGAGAACTGGATATAAAGACAAAATAATTGTGCTCAAAATAAGAGAGGCTACCTACAATGATATAAAAACAATGCATGTGAATGCTGATGTGGATAGAAGTGATTTTTATTACACAAATATTCAATAATTATTATAAAATATTATGAAAATAGATTTGTTTGTAAATTTTGTGACATGGAAATTTATTACTAATATTTTTATTACTGTATTTAAATATAATTTACGTGCCATACAATTCACTCATTTAGAGTTGGATTCAATGGTTTTTAGTATGTGTATAGTTGTGCAACCATCACCATTATTTACTTTTTGAACATTGTCTCTAAAATGAAACCTCATACCTAATAGCAGTCATTCTCCACTAACCTCCCTCAAAGTTAAACAATTACTAATCTACTTTCTGTCTCTGTGGATACTCCATTTCAGGATATGTTATATAAATGGAGTCACATATTATGAGGTATTTTGTGAATGGCTTCTTTCATTTACCATAATGTTTTAAAGATTCATACAAATTTTTATGTTGTCAATGCTTCATTATTTTTATTGTTGTATAATATTCCATTATATATGAATACCATATTTTTATCCATCCATCAGTGGATAGACATTTGTATTGCTCCTCTTTTATCTATTATGAATAATGCCGCTATGTATATTAAGGTGTAAAGTTTTACGTGACTTATGTTTTAATTTCTCTTAGGTAAATGGTGAAAAGTAGAAATGGTGCTAAAATGATTACTTTGTGTTTAACCTGTTGAGGAATTGTCAGGCTCTTTTTCAAAGCTACATTCTCCCCAACACTTGTTATCATCTGTTTATTTGTTTGTATCCTTATTAGTGATTAGTGGGTATGGAGTAGTATCACATCATAGTTATGATTTTTATTTTCCTGATGACTAATAACGTTTAGCCACTTTTCATGCCCTTATTTACCGTTTGTATATCCTCTTTAGCCATATGTCTGTTTAAATCTTTTTTACATTTTATTGGGTTATTTGTCTTTTTATTTGTGAATTTCAAGAGTTCTTTATATATTCTGAATAAAATTGCCTTATGAGAAACAGTCATACGTCACTTAATAATGTTTTGTTGAATGGCGGACTGCATGTATGATAGTGGTCACATGAGATTATAAAAGAGCTGAAAAATTTGTTTGCACAGCTGAAAAGTTTGTTTGCACATAAAAAGTCAAAAAGTTTAAAAAGTTTAGAAAAGTATAGAAAATAAAATGTTACATTAAGTGAAGGTTAATTTATTTTTGAAGAAATAATAGTTTTATAAATTTAGTATAGCTTACATGTACTCTATGTATAAAGTCTACAATAGTAAACAATAACATTTTAGCCCTTCAAATGCACTTGCCATTCACTGACTCACTCAGAGCAACTTCTAGTTGTGCAAGCTCCATTCATAGTAAGTACCCTGTAAAGGTGTACCATTTTTTAAATCTTTTATATTGCATTTTTACTGCACCTTTTCTATGTTTAGATATATTTGGATATACAAATACCATTGTGTTATTACAATTGCCTATAGCATTCAACACAATAACAGGCTGTACTGGTTTGTAGCCTAGGAGCAATAGGCTATATCATACAGCCTAGAAATGTAGTAGGTTATACTATCTATGTTTGTGTAAGTATAATACATTCTACACGACAAAATTGCCTAATAATGTACTTCTCAGAACTTTGTTAAGTAACATGTGAATGTATAAAATTTGCAAGTATATTCTCCTAGTCTGTTAGTTGTCCTTAAAATTAATACTATTTTTAATTTAGACATAACTGTATAAGTTTATGAAGTACAATAAGATGTTTTTATATATACATACAATATGGAATGATTGAACCAAGCTAGGTAACATATCTATCGATTCGCTTATTTTTTGTTATGAGACATTTGAAATTCACTCTCAGTTATTTTATTTTTTGTTTTTTGTATATTATTTATTTATTTATTTTTATTATACTTTAAGTTCTGGGGTACATGTGCAGAACCCGCAGTTTTGTTACATAGATAAACAAGTGCCATTGTGGTTTGCTGCACCCATCAAACCATCACCTACATTAGATATTTCTCCTAACGCTATCCCTCCCCTAGCCCCCAGCCCCCAACAGGACCCGGTGTGTGATGTTCCCCTCCCTGTGTCCATGTGTTCTCCACGTTCAACTCCCACTTATGAGTGAGAACATGTGGTGTTCGGTTTTCTGTCCTTGTGATAGTTTGCTGAGAATGATGGTTCCCAGCTTCATCCATGTCCCTGCAAAGGACATGAACTCATCCTTTCTTATAGCCACATAGTATTCCATGGTGTATATGTGCAAAATTTTTTTTATCCAGTCTATCATTGATGGATATTTGGGTTGGTTCCAAGTCTTTGCTATTGTGAATAGTGCCGCAATAAACATACGTGTGCATGTGTCTTTATAGTAGAATGATTTATAATCCTTTGGGTATATATCCAGTAATGGGATGGCTCGGTCAAATGGTATTTCTAGCTCTAGATCCCTGAGAAATAGCCACACTGTCTTCCACAATGGTTGAACTAATTTACTTTCCCACCAACACTGTAAAAGCGTTCCTATTTCTCCACATCCTCTCCAGCATCTGTTGATTCCTAAATTTTAATGATCGCCATTCTAGCTGGTGTGAGATTGTATTTCACTGTGGTTTTGCTTTGCATTTCCCTAACGACCAGCGATGATGAAATGTTTGTTGGCTGCATAAATGTCTTCTTTTGAGAAATGTCTATTCATATCCTTTGCCCACTTTTTGATGGGGTTGTTTGCTTTTTTCTTGTAAATTTCTTTGTTTGTAGATTCTGAATATTAGTTCTTTGTCAGATGGATAGGTTGCAAACATTTTCTCCCATTCTGTAGGTTGCCTGTTCACTCTGATGATAGTTTCTTTTGTTGTGCAGAAGCTCTTTAGTTTAATTAGAACCCATTTGTCAATTTTGGCTTTTGTTGCCATTGCTTATGGTGTTTTAGACATGAAGTCTTTGCCCATGCCTATGTCCTGAATGGTATTGCCCAGGTTTTCTTCTAGGGTTTTTATGGTTTTAGTTCTAACATTTAAGTCTTTAATCCATCTCGAGTTGATTTTCATATAAGGTGTAAGGAAGGGGTCCAGTTTCAGTTTTCTGCATATGGCCAGCCAGTTTTCCCAACACAATTTATTAAAGAGGGCATCTTTTCCCAATTGCTTGTTTGTGTCTGGTTTGTCAAAGATCAGATGGTTGTAGATGTGTGGTGTTATTTCTGAGGCATTCTTCTCAACACCTCACTGCACTTATTCTAAAATTGACCACATAATTGGAAGTAAAACACTCCTCACCAAATGCAAAAGAATGAAAATCATAAGAAACAGTCTTTCAGAACGCAGTGCAATCAAATTAGAACTCAGGATTAAGAAACTCACTAAAAAATGCAGGACTACATGGAAACTGAACAATCTGCTCCTGAATGACTACTGGGTAAATAACAAAATGAAGGCAGAAATAAAGATGTTCTTTGAAACCAATGAGAATGAAGACACAATGTACCAGAATCTCTGGGACACATTTAAAGCAGTGTGTAGAGGGAAATTCATAGCACTAAATGTCCACAAGAGAAAGCAGAAAAGATCTAAAATTGACACCCTAACATCAAAATTGAAAGAACTAGAGAAGCAACAGCAAACAAACTCAAAAGCTAGCAGAAGACAAGAAAGAACTAAGATCAGAGCAGAACTGAAGGAGACAGAGACACGAAAAACCCATCTCTTAGTTATTTTAAAGTTTACAATGCATTACGATTGATTATAGTCAACCTGATGTGTAACAGATTTCAAAATCTATTCCTGAAAACTTTGATCAACAACTCCTCATTCCCTCCCTCCCACACACCCCACCCAGATAAGCTTCTGATAACCGTCATTCTATTCTTTGCTTCTATGAGTTCAACATTTTTAGATTTCACATGTAAGTGAGATCATGTGGTATTTATCTTTCTGTGCCTGACTTATTTTGCTTAGTATAATGTCCTCCAGATTCATCTATGTTGTTTCAAATGATGAGATTTATTATTGTTAAGGCAAAATAGAATTCCATTGTGTGTGTATATATATATATATATACACATATATATGTACCACATTTTGTATTCCCTCATCAACTAGATTGATTTCATATCTTGACTATTGTGAATAATGCTGCATCAACATGGGAGTGCAGATATGCCTTCAACGTATTGATTTTAGTCTCTTGGATATATATCCAAAAACTACACTGCTTTATGTAGAAATTCAAAAATTCCCATGCTTCTAAAGTCTACCATAAAAAGAAAAGTTGATCAAAACTATGGGTGTTTAAAAATATGTTTAATTAACTATGAAAAAAATTAGGGAAAATAGGTACAGTTTCATTCTTTAAGATATTTAACAGGCAAAAATGGAATTTAATTTTCATTTATTCTACCCAAAGAGTTAATTGTAAAAAAAATACAAGGAGTATTCAGAATAATGTAGTTTTAGACATCACTTTCAAATGTAACCACATTTGAATTGTCCAGGTATCCCAAGTGTATCTAAGAACTGTATAAAATTGTCATGTATTTTGGGTCCCTGCTGGGAACACATCAGTCATCAGCCTCAAAGTGTAATAATATTTCCAGGCAGTTTTATTATACACTTGGAGTCTTTCTATTGATTCTGTTGGCAGTGCTTTAATGTAGATAGCTGTGTCTGTTTCATAACCCTCCAGGAATATAGCATTAGATCTCCTTGGTAGTATTGTGCATGAAGACATGATATGGGCAATCTGTAACCAAACCTAGCCAGAAGCACTGCTCAGAAAATCTCAGCACCAGGATGTGGTGCAGTTGAACACATGTAGATGAAGAGTCTGTCAGTTTTCCTCAAAGGAACACTACCTCCTCAGTCACTCATTTTACAGTCAAATCTTTATTACCCAGTGTGACAGAAACTTGAATAGGGGGATAAACACTTCATTGACATGATGGCCCATAGTTGTTCTCATTGCATTCTTGAAAAATTCAAACACCAGGTGAAAGAGATACGATGGTATATAACCCACTTTTATTGGTTGTCCTCATGGCTTTACATTTACTTCTTCATGTTTGAATTTGGAAGAATCAATATAATACAAATCATACAGATGTGTAGCATTTTCATAGCCATATTTAATAATTTTGTCTACACTGCAGTTTGTATTTATGATTGCAATATGTTTTTCAGGAGATAGACTTCATCTTTTTCACCAAACAATAAAGAGTGCAGATAGAGTAACATTCTAGTTGAAAGGCAACTCATGTAAAAATGATTCAAAAAGTACTGAGCACTCTGGTGAAAGAATCTACTCCAAAGCTTTCCTATTCAATCACGTTCTGGGCCATTGTAGAAAGGATGTCATTGTGTCGGTTCCTGATCCATATCACAGTATCTGTAAAGTAATGAATCGCTTTAGCATCTCGTAGTGCTTTTGTCCTTAAAAATCAGAATGCTCCTGAAGACTCTGTATATACAAGCTTTGTACCAATTGAATTGATGATGTCCTGAGAAGATTATGTGAAAGAAGACTTATTCCTTTTATTATATTTTCTAATTTAATAGGCAAGTATTACTGGAGAAGGACAAATGATGCCTTTTCACTAGCACTCACATATACGCAGTCCAGAAACTGCTTTATGGACAGCAAGGACTGTGAGAAGTGCATGTGTAAGTCCACTTAGTCTGGAATGCCAGATGCCAGGTGGGAGCCAGAGTCTGAGATAAAGCTGCAGCTGGCACTGAGGTGGGTGGTGCACAGCTCTGCATCCAGGCCGGTCAATGCAACTCTACACAACAGCCCAACCTTCAATTTTCTTGATTGTTTCTTCTGACTTACCAAATCTACTATTGAGTCATGTAGTGAATTTTTTTTTATTTTGGCTATTGAAATTTAACTCCAGAATTTCTATTTTCAAAGATAATTAATATCTTTCTGTTGGTATTCTCTATTTGATAAGACATTATCGTCACACATTTCTTTACTTATTTAAGCATGATTTAATTCAGTTCTTTAAATATATTTATAATAACTAATTTGAATTCATTGTCTGCTGAGTTTACTACCTGAACACCTTCAAAGTTAGTTTCTGTCGCCTGTTCTTTTTTTTTTTCTGTGATTGGGTTACACTTTCCTGTTGCTTTGTATATTCTGTTATTTTTATTGAAAACAAGCCATTTTATTTTATTTTTTTCTTTATTATTATTATTATTATTATTATACTTTAGGCTCTATGGTACATGTGCGCAACGTGCAGGTAAGTTACATATGTATACATGTGCCATGCTGGTGCGCTGCACCCAGCAACTCGTCATCTAGCATTAGGTATATCTCCCAATGCTATCCCTCCCCCCTCCCCCCACCCCACAACAGTCCCCGAAGTGTGATGTTCCCCTTCCTGTGTCCATGTGTTCTCATTGTTCAATTCCCACCTATGAGTGAGAATATGCGGTGTTTGGTTTTTTGTTCTTGCGATGGTTTACTGAGAATGATGATTTCCAATTTCATCCATGTCCCTACAAAGGACATGAACTCATCATTTTTTATGGCTGCATAGTATTCCATGGTGTATATAGAAAACAAGCCATTTTAGATAATACATTGTAAAAACAAACTTGAAACTCTGGATTGTGATTCCCACTCCAAGTGTCGTTTTTGTTGTTTGCTTGTGTGTGTGTGTGTGTGTGTGTGTGTGTGTGTAAACTAACCTCATTAGTCTACTTTTCCTGCAGTGTACAGCCTGGCTCGTTTTTTGTTTTTTTTTTTTTTTTGTATTTTATTCTTTTTAGCCTGGCTACTTAGGGGTCACTCTTGTTTCAGCATAAGCCACTTACTGGGCAAAAGTTGTGATAAAGTCCCCTTAGCCTATTAGATTTTTACCATTTACCATTATATGTGTGTCTGGCTTGGAGGCTGCTAGTTTAGGAAGTTAATGTATTTCCCCCCACATTCATACAAGTAGTAGCAGCTTAGAGATTCCTTCTCTGAGCACAGCTAAGAGAGTGCAATCATCAGTGTGTACACAGTCTTCTAAGCTTTTGGGGATTACTGTGATATTATTTTTAAATTTGGATTCCTAGAAGTCAACCTTGGGTCAGAGTAGCTTACTGTCTAGTCAGCGTTTGGTCATAGTTTGCATTCAAGTCTCTTATGCCAGTAAAGTTTCAGCTCTCTGTTGATGTGTCTGCGTGTATCAAGAAATGCTTTCTGCCAGGCATGGTGGCTCTTGCCTGTAATCCCAGCACTTTGGGAGGCTGAGGTGGGTGGATCACAAGGTCAGGAGTTTGAGACCAGCCTGACCAACATGGTGAAACCCCATCTCTACTAAAAATACAAAAAATTAGCCAGGCATGGTGGCGCACACCTGTAATCCCAGCTACTCAGGAGGCTGAGGCAGGAGAATTGCTTGAACCCAGGAAGCAGAGGTTGCAGTGAGCCGCGATCGCGCCACTGCACTCCAGCCTGGGCAACAGAACGAGACTCTGTCTCAAAAACAAAATCAAAACAAACCAAAAAGAAATGCTTCCAAGTCTGCCTCTCATCTTGCTCCAATTGCTTCCAAGTGGGTACAGCCTAACACACATGTAGAGATTTCTCAAGTCCTAGAACTTACTGTACTCTCAGGAGAGCACTTTCCTAATTATCTCTTATTAAACTTCTGGCTACTTTGTTATTTTGCTTGTACTATGAAGGTACCAGTCTTCTGTTAACTGTTCTCCAAAAAGATCTCACATTTTTTGACAATATTAGACATGGAGTTCTCCAATCTCTGTTTCTTATGAAGTTATTTATTTTTTTTTTTTTAGGCAGACTTGTGGAGCACTTTCACCTTATTGTGCGTGTCTCTTGCCTTTCTCCCTGGACAGAACCACTACACTTTTGCACTAGAGCTGGGTGCAGGGGACCTGAATGACACCCGCATTCTTTGAGTGGGTTCTGGGGGACAGGCGGCATCCCCTAGTCTTCTCATCTTGCTTTCCTGAACATGGAGACTCTGCACTACAAGCATAGTGCGGTAAGCTTCATACGGCCCAGTATTTTCAACCTGCTGTACTTGGTAGAACTTCTATTAGTTAATGAGGCCTGGTGGGGTAGGGAAAACAAGTTTCTGCTGCATACCCAGAATAAAGCTTCTATAACTCATGGCTGAAAAGAGTAAGACAAACAAACAGCCTGCTCCTTCTGGAATGAAAACATAACACCAGACTGGAGCTGAGAAAAAAAGGAGTCCCCATCTTACAGGCTGCATAAAAACAGGGTAGAGATTCCATAACACAGAGCTGAGGAAGGAGGTATAATGGAGTGGGTGGTGGCTCAAATGCCAAAGACTCATGATATTGTTACCAAGATTTGATATTCTTTCATGAATGATTCCCTATTGTTTGCCCCCAGGACTATTTTCAGAGATTTTGAGTGTTTTTTAAAACAATTTGGTCAGTTAAATTGTTCTTTTGCTAGGAAAAGGGTCTGTTTTCATCTGTTTGGGCTTCCATAGCAAAATACCATAGACTGTGTAGTGTACAAACCACGAAAATTTATACAATTCTAGAGGCTGAGAAGTGCAAGATTAAGATGCTGGCAAATTTGTTGTCTGGTGAGGGAAATTTTCTTGTTTTATAAATGGAGCCTTCTCACTGTATTCTTGCATGGTTGAAAGGGTGAGGTGTCTCTTTTGGGCTTCTTTTATAAAAGTACTAATCTCATTCATGAGGGTTCCACCCTCATGACCTAATCACATCCTAAAAGCACCTCTTATTATTATTACGTTGGGGATTAGGATCTCAATCCATGAATTTGGGGACACATAAACATCCAGACAGTAACAGGGTCCTCTGAGCTCCTTACTCCATCATCTCTGAGCTTCTTGCTCCATCATCTTAGAAATCTGACCTCGCTACTAGCATTTTCATATATATGTTTTCTGTGTTTTCATTGTAGAAAAATGTAAATAATGGTGTGCTTATTTTTGTTGTAACATTATTCAAATACAATGGTTTTTTTAATGCTTTGATGAAGTCTGTACAGCTCTTTGAAAAATACTTTCCATTAAGGCATTGTATCCCCAGGTATGTGGTTTTCTATTATTGGTTATTTATGGCTCTTTATAGTCTGGCTCCAATCCACCTTCCAGCCTGCTCTCCCACTACATTCCTCATTAGCTCTCCATGGAAGTCAGGGTGATCTACCTATCATCCCTTGAAAATGCCAAGTTATTTTTTACTTCTACATTTTTATTTATGCTCCTCATGTACTCTACTTTTTAACTTCCTGCCCAAATCCTTCTAATCATTGCGGGTTTAATTGAACTTCCATTTCCAACAAGAAACTATCCATGACCATCCTGGTTATTATTTATCTCTCTCTTTCCTTTGATATTTTAAATATTTAATATGAATACTCATGGTATATGCATTCTACTGCCTTATGACATTACCTGCACACTTGCCTTTTTTATATCTTGGAAATATGTTTATGCTTTGACCCCAATTAAATAATAAGCTATTGAAAAACATGGAGCTGTTGGAGCTATTGGATTGTAACCAATAGCCTCTTTGCAGCCTTCCTAGTTAAGTAGAGCACTGCAGATATATAATGTTCTTAGTAAATATTTCATTGAGTAAATTTGCTCCCTGATGAGTCCTGAAATAGTACTCTATTTGTATGGACACAAAAATTACTTCGCTCTTTGATGGAAGTGAAAGCCTCTTAAGAATGCTTGCTCATAAGATCCCTGGATTATTGGATCATTAAGAGCAAATAGCAGTTGCCCCTTCATATACATGTTCTGGTGTTATAGCAATGAACAGGCATGCCTGAAAAACTAATGTAGCAGAACTTCTAATCATATTCTCTATTCGTATTGAAATTTTTCTTATTATTTTCATATAATATTTTAAGAAATCTCATGTGCTAAAAATAGCTAATTAAATAGATATGGTGCCTAATCAAGTGTCAACTCTAATATATCTTAAACCCAAACTCACTGATTGCCATTAATTTAATTTGCAGCTTGATGAAGAGTGAGAAAATTTTTTAAAGTAGGAAAAGAACTTAATTTTCTTAACCTCTTTGGTGTTATGTATTAAATTAATATTGACTAATATAGCAGCAATAATCATAATGAAGAAATAAGTGAAGTTAAGAAATTTCCCCATGGCAATGCAGAAAGTGACAAACCAGGATGAGAAGCCCTGTCTTCAGTGTGCACAATTATTTCATCAGTTAGGTAAAATTCTGGTCAGTTATTAAAAATAATATATTTTTTAAATGATTAAGCATATATCAAATGAAGGCCTGAAACTTCAAAACTTAACATTGCCATGTTATTAACTTTAATTCCACCTTGGCAACTTCTTACACTTGTATAAAATGTTATGAGCAGCCTCCGAAGGCAAATACTGTATCTTGGGAAAAAAATGGATGATTTTCAGTTTGATTCTAGTCAAGTATGATCTTATTCAGTTGGTTTCAAAATAATCAGTTGCTGGCTAGGCCAAACAAAAAATGACAAGAGAAAGTATTGTCCTCCAATCTTGGGATTTTCATATCTAATATACGTTGTTGATATGTTTTCCCTTCAATTCTTGTATAAGTTATTATTTTTGAAGCCAAGTCCACATCTTTAAAACATTATATAATAACATTTCATGCTCTCCAAACTAGTATCTTCAAACTGAAGATTGTAGATCATCTCCAAAGAACCAACAGCACCAAAATAATTCTTCATGATGGTATATGACAGATATTTCTTCATAGTCTCACATCTTCATTATACTGTAAAACAAAATATTTATTTTTTTAACTCTGCAAACAAAATCTCATTTTGAATGGAATTCTACACAGAATGAAATACAGGTTATCTGCATAGTAGGAAGCACATTTATAAGATATGCTTTCTGGCATTTACTTTGTACCAGTGCATTTCAAATTTTAATGTGCACAAGTAGAGATCTTTTTGAAATGCACATTTTGATTTATTACCTCTGGGGGGGGTGCTAAAATTCTGCATTTGTTACAAGCTCCCAAGTGATGCCATTGCTGCTGGTTTATTGACTGTAATGTGAATACCAAGACTTTATATTGCTCAAAAAAAAAAGAGTGTAAGAATGTTGATACTTTTGAAGTTTGATGGTGTATAGGTGTATGATCATTATGCTGTTTTCTTTATTATGGTGTATGTTTGACTTTTTGTAATAAAATGTTTTAAATATCAAATTTTTTTATTATACTTTAAGTTTTAGGGTACATGTGCACAATGTGCAGATTTCTTACATATATATACATGTGCCATGTTGGTGTGCTGCACCCATTAACTCGACATTTAACATTAGGTATATCTCCTAATGCTATCCCTCCCCCCTCCCCCAACTCCACAACAGGCCCCCGTGTGTGATGTTCCCCTTCCTGTGTCCAAGTGTTCTCTTGTTCAATTCCCACCTATGAGTGAGAACATGCAGTGTTTGGTTTTTTGTCCTTGTGATAGTTTGCTGAGAATGATGGTTTCCAGCTTCATCCATGTCCCTACAAAGGACATAAACTCATCATTTTTTATGGCTGCATAGTATTCCATGGTGTATATGTGCCACATTTTCTTAATCTAGTCTATCATTGGTGGACATTTGGGTTGGTTCCAAGTCTTTGCTATTGTGAACAGTGCCACAATAAACATACGTGTGCATGTGTCTTTATAGCAGCATGATTTATAATCCTTTGGGTATATACCCAGTAATGGGATGGCTTGGTCAAATGGTATTTCTAGTTCTAGATCCCTGAGGAATCACCACACTGACTTCCACAAGGGTTGAGCTAGTTTACAGTCCCACCAACAGTGTAAAAGTGTTCCTATTTCTCCACATCCTCTCCAGCACCTGTTGTTTCCTGACTTTTTAATGATCACCATTCTAACTGGTGAGAGATGGTATCTCATTGTGGTTTTGATTTGCATTTCTCTGATGGCCAGTGATGATGAGCAGTTTTTCCTGTGTCTGTTGACTGCATAAATGTCTTCTTTTGAGAAGTGTCTGTTCATATGCTTTGCCTACTTTTTGATGGGGTTATTTGTTTTTTTCTTGTAAATTTGTTTTGGTTCTTTGTAGACTCTGGATATTAGCCCTTTGTCAGATGAGTAGATTGCAAAAATTTTCTCCCATTTTGTAGCTTGCCTGTTCATTCTGATGGTAGTTTCTTTTGCTGTGCAGAAGCTCTTTAGTTTAATTAGATCCCATTTGTCAATTTTGGCTTTTGTTGCCACTGCTTTTGGTGTTTTAGACATGAAGTCCTTGCTCATGCCTATGTCCTGAATGGTATTGCCTAGGTTTTCTTCTAGGGTTTTTATGGTTTTATGTCTAACATTTAAATGTTCAACCCACTTTGAATTAATTTTAGTATAAGGTGTAAGTAAGGGATCCAGTTTCAGCTTTCTACATATGGCTAGCCAGTTTTCCCAGCAACATTTATTAAATAGGGAATCCTTTCCCCATTTCTTGTTTTTGTCAGGTTTGTCAAATATCAGACAGTTGTAGATACGTGGCACTATATCTGAGGTCTCTGTTCTGTTCCATTGGTCTATATCTCTGTTTTGGTACCAGTACCATGCTGTTTTGGTTACTGTAGCCTTGTAGTATAGTTTGAAGTCAGGTAGCATGATGCCTCTAGCTTTGGGAAGCCCATCACACTGACAGCTGATATCTCAGCAGAAACTCTACAAGCCAGAAGAGAGTGGGGATCAACATTCAACATTCTTAAAGAAAAGTATTTTCAACCCAGAATTTCATATCCTGCCAAACTAAGCTTCATAAGTGAAGGAGAAATAAAATTCTTTACAGACAAGCAAATGCTGAGAGATTCTGTCACCACCAGGCCTGCCCTAAAACAGCTCCTGAAGGAAGCACTAAACATGGAAAGGAACAACTGGTACCAGCCACTGCAAAAACATGCCAAATTATAAAGACCATTGAGGCTAGGAAGAAACTGCATCAACTAATGAGCAAAATAACCAGCTAACATCATAATAATGACAGTATAAAATTCATACATAACAATATTAACCTTAAATGTAAGTGGGCTAAATGCTCCAATTAAAAGACACAGAAAGGCAAATTGGATAAAGAGTCAAGACCCATCAGTGTGCTGTATTCAGGAAACCCATCTCACGTGCAAAGACACACATAGGCTCAAAATAAAGGGATGGAAGAAGATCTACCAAGCAAATGGAAACAAAAAAAGGCAGTGGTTGCAATCCTAGACTCTGATAAAACAGACTTTAAACTAACAAAGATCAAAAGAGAAAAAGAAAGCCATTACATAATGATAAAGGGATCAATTCAACAAGGAGAGCTATCTATCCTAAATATATATGCACCCAATACAGGAGCACCCAGATTCATAAAGCAAGTCCTGAGTGACCTACAAAGAGACTTAGACTCCCACACAATAATAATGGGAGACTTTAACACCCCACTGTCAATATTAAACAGATCAACAAGACAGAAAGTTAACAAGGATACCCAGGAATTGAACTCAGCTCTGCACCAAGCAGACCTAATAGACATTGACAGAACTCTCCACCCCAAATCAACAGAATATACATTCTTTTCAGCACCACACCACACCTATTCCAAAATTGACCACATAGTTGGAAGGAAAGCACTCTTCAGCAAATGTAAAACAACAGAAATTATAACAAACTGTCTCTCAGACCACAGTGCAATCAAACTGGAACTCAGGATTAAAAAACTCACTCTAAACCACTCAACTACATCGAAACTGAACAACCTGCTCCTGAATGACCACTTGGTACATAACGAAATGAAGGCAGAAATAAAGATGTTCTTTGAAACCAATGAGAGCAAAGACACAACGTACAAGAATCTCTGGGACACACTCAAAGCAGTGTGTAGAGGGAAATTTATAGCACTAAATGCCCACAAGAGAAAGCAGGAAAGATCTAAAATTGACATCTTAACATCACAATTAAAAGAACTAGAGAAGCAAGAGCAAACACATTCAAAAGATAGCGGAAGGCAAGAAATAACTAAGATCAGAGCAGAACTGAAGGAAATAGAGACACAAAAAAACCCTTCAAAAAATTAATGAATCCAGCAGCTGGTTTTTTGAAAAGATCAACAAAATTGATAGACCACTAGCAAGACTAATAAAGAAAAAAAGAGAGAAAAATCAAATAGACACAATAAAAAATGATAAAGGGGATATCACCACCGATCCCACAGAAATACAAACTACCATCAGAGAATACTATAAACACATCTATGCAAATAAACTAGAAAATCTGGAAGAAATGAATAAATTCCTCAACACCTACACTCTCCCAAGACTAAACCAGGAAGAAGTTGAATCTCTGAATAGACCAATAACAGGCTCTGAAATTGAGGCAATAATTAATAGCTTACCAACAAAAAATGTCCAGGACCAGACGGATTCACAGCCGAATTCTACCAGAGGTACAAGGAGGAGCTGGTACCATTCCTTCTGAAACTATTCCAATCAATAGAAAAAGAGGGAATCCTCCCTAACTCATTTTATGAGGCCAGCATCATCCTGATACCAAAGCTGGGCAGAGACACAACAAAAAAAGAGAATTTTAGACCAATATCCTTGATGAACATTGATACAAAAATCCTCAATAAAATACGGGCAAACAGAATCCAGCAGCACATCAAAAAGCTTCTCCACCATGATCAAGTGGGCTTCATCCATGGGATGCAAGGCTGGTTCAACATACTCAAATCAATAAATGTAATCCAGCATACGAACAGAACCAACGACAAAATCCACATGATTATCTCAATAGATGCAGAAAAGGCCTTTGACAAAATTCAACAGCCCTTCATGCTAAAAACTCTCAATAAATTAGGTATTGATGGGACTTATCTCAAAATAATAAGAGCTATTTATGACAAACCCACAGCCAATATCATACTGAATGGGCAAAAACTGGAAGCATTCCCTTTGAAAACTGGCACAAGACAGGGATGCCCTCTCTCACCACTTCTATTCAACATAGTGTTGGAAGTTCTGGCTAGGGCAATCAGGCAGGAGAAAGAAATAAAGGGTATTCAATTAGGAAAAGAGGAAGTCAAATTGTCCCTGTTTGCAGATGACATGATTGTATATCTAGAAAATCCCATCATCTCAGCCCAAAATCTCCTTACACAGATAGGCCACTTCAGCAAAGTCTCAGGATACAAAATCAATGTGCAAAAGTCACAAGAATTCTTACACACCAATAACAGACAAACAGAGAGCCAAATCATGAGTGAACTCCCATTCACAATTGCTTCAAAGAGAATAAAATACCTAGGAATCCAACTTATAAGGGATGTGAAGGACCTCTTCAAGGAGAACTACAAACCACTGCTCAATGAAATAAAAGAGGATACAAACAAATGGAAGAACATTCCATGCTCATGGGTAGGAAGAATCAATATTGTGAAAATGGCCGTACTTCCGAAGGTAATTTGTAGATTCAATGCCATCCCCATCAAGCTACCAATGACTTTCTTCACAGAATTGGAAAAAACTACTTTAAATATCAAAAATTTAAAAATAAAGGATAAGTCCACAGCATTTGGCTTATAGTAAGCTCAATATATATCTTTGATTGACTGTTCTGAATTGAGGAAGGACCCAAGAACAAGCAATTAGACTTTGTGCAATGTGACTGAGGAATTAGTGCTCTAAAAAGGATAATATCAGTTAAACAGTTGGCCAATGAACGTATATATAAATATAGCCTAAAAGTTTTATTTTCTTTAAGGTTATATATTTCTTCTATATGTTCCCCTAGGAAAAAAAAACTTAGAGAAGCATCATACCATAACTTTGGGTTAAAAATTATAATATGGCCTCTTTCCATGCTCACAGCCAGTGAGTTGAGACCCAAAAGTCGCATCATTTATGTTTTTCACTTAGACTAGTTTGACTGGAAAACATGTCTCTATGAAACAGAGATGCATTGAAAATACTGCAGCCAGGTCATCTCCACTGTTTAAAATTTTCAATGTGGTGTGACTAGGAAGATAAGATTTGAAAAGCCTAGCCTTACTTATTCCTAGGAATACAGGATAAGGCCAGATTGAATGGCAGGAAACCTAAGACTAAAATACATATTTTTTTAAATTTAGTTGTATTACTTTCAATTACATAGTTATTTAAACTGTACTTTGAAAATGCATTGCCCATGAGAAGTCCTTAGGGAGATCAATTGAATTAATAGGATAATACTTATCATGTAAGTAGGTGTTTCTAAACGCTTCATGAAGACTCAACAAATTCCTCTTTTAAGTCATCTAAATATGATTTCTGAATACTTGTATAGTTTTTTAAATCTATGATGGCTATTAAGGAAATTATATTTTAAGAAACGCTGGAAACTGCCGTACAGCTCCAAGTGATATATATTAGCAGAGACCAAAGGAATGTGACTATATGATTAATGTATTTGGTCAATGTAGAGATAGCTTTCAATATTTCTCCCAGTCTCTTGACTATATAACAGATATATTCTCCAAATGTCAGTCTTCATATGTATATTTTCACCATATAGTATAAAGCAAGTTTAAAATAATAATATTAGATGTGTGAATTACTAGATCCAGACATATTAAGTCAAATTCTCTGAGCAGTGAAGGCTAGAAAACTACATTTTAAAAAATGTCCCCAGATAATTCTATAGTATACACTAGTTTGAGAACCCTTGGGCTTAAATGTGGCCAAACAGGAAATGAGCTACAGGTAAAATTTTTCAATTTTTTCAGTTGCTAGCTGCTGTGAGTAGTTGTACACCATGAGAGGAGACTATGGATGGGAATGGCTAACCAATAACAGATGGGGATAAGCTGTGGATCAACATTTTTTTTCTTCTTTCTGTGCCTCAATGATTCTTGCTCAACAAGACTTTGTCATATGCTGGTGACAACCACAAGTTAATATGTAAAATATTGTCTCATCTTATTTTCTGCTTTTTTTCACATAAGGGTAACACTAGTTTTTTCATCCTATCTAACCCCATATTAAAAAATAGAAATAAATGCATTTACCTCTAATTATTTGAGATTTTCTGATTCCCTGCTTTTATTAATTATTGATTTCCAGTAAGTACTATTCTAAATAGTATTTTTAATTTACAGTACAGAAAGGGCCTAGAATAGTATCTATCACCATCATCAATGGGATTTATTTTTACATTCTCATTATTAAAACATTTGCTAACTTGAAGAATATTTTAGCGCCTTGTTGACAACTAGACATCAATATTTTTTTTTAAAAAAAGTTCCATGACTCTAAGCGATTGCTAGAAAGTGCATGTTTATAAAATTCACAAATGCAAACTCATTTTCTCTCTTATTGGTAAGCACATAGACTTTTGATGACTTGGAGATGCCCTTACTCAAACAAGTGATTTATTACAAGGACAACAGAAATGTTAAACAATTAAGTGATTTGCTAAGAATCATTTCAAGTTTATGGGACATTAGCTCCAGATCTGATCTTTGCTTTTTACACACATGTATTAATAACAAATATTAGATATATCCTGAAGTAACTAAATCGTCAGGAAATAGTGGATAGAGCATTGGACAGAAAGACAGGAAATTGTAAGTTTTAGTTGTTGTTAGTCACTAGTTCTGTGAGCTTAGGTAAGTTAATTCCCCTTTTTGAACATCAATTTCCTCATTTTTAAAATTAATTCCGTACATGTTTACTGAAAGCCAACTGTGTTTTAGTTAATGTGCTGGTCACTATAGATGGAAAAACAGATTTTGTAAGGAAGAAAATGAGCCTGGTGTAATGAAAAGAGCACTGGATGGAAAATGAAGTTACTCATGCTCATTACAGTTTGGACTAGATAATTTCTAAGATCACTTCCAATTCTAAAATTCCAGGAGTCTATTTGTTGTTTGGAAGTACTACTAATAGATGTTTAGAACTGTTCCTTAGGGGGGACTGACTTCCTATCCAGGGCTTGCAGCTAGTCATAGATGCAAATAAAGTAAGTGACAACTTAAGTAATGTTATGTCACAAATGTCAGAAAGTCATCTCTCTCCAGGCAAGTTTATTGCAGCCTGAAATCATTTACAATTAGCTTACAATGAGCTGAATTTGAATCTCATTCTATTTACAAGCTTATGACTTAGAAAAATTCTAAATGTCAGTTTTCATACCATTAAAATAGTGATAATAATAATGCCTAGCTTATAAGTTTGTTGTTAAGATATAAAACACATAAAGCATATAATATCTGGCACATCATTAAAAAAAGCAGTATATCATTTTCGAGCACCTTATCTGTAAACAGTTTTATGTGAGACCTCTGGATATAAAAGGAAGCATAGGATATGGTGTTTGCCCTTCTGGAACCTATTAATAATTAAGAAAATAAGAGGCACACATATAAGTCAAATAAAAATAATATACTATCAAGTCCTAAAAATTATTAGTTAAGAGAAGAGATAGTTCTTTGCATACTTTCTGTTTGTTATGTACTGTGTAATGTTTTGTGAAGAATAGAACATTATATAAGATGTAGTCCTTCTTAATAATAGCAGGGATTATTTCATGCACAGACCCACACCCCCCACCCCCCCCAACCCACACACACACACATAGAGAGAGAGAGAGAGAGAGTAAAATGTAGTAAAGTGTAGTTTAAAGGCTGTTGATTGGATTGAAGGATGCAAAGTACTGTTTCTGGGTGTGTCTGTGAGGGTGTTGCCAAAGGAGATTAACTTTTGAGTCAGTGGACTGGAAGAGGCAGACCAAACTTCAATCTGGGTGGGCACCATCTAATCAGCTGCCAGCATGGCTTAGGATAAGATAACAAGGACCATGAAGGATTTAGACAGGTGGCAGGGATAAGGGTGACAGATAGAGGAACTTAGAGCAGCTGTCTCAGAAAGATAGTTTTTCCAACTTCCCTAGAGGGCTTTCTAACCATCCTGGGGTCCTCATTTCTTGTAAAGTTAGGAATGCAAACATTCCACAAAACCTTCAGGCTGGCTGGCTGAATGCATTATTCTTTAACTGAATTAAAGGTAGCTGGGAAAGCCACACAAAGAAGAGAATCCAAATATCTCCCACTTGGCAAATTTTCTGCTGGTGATAGGCCAAGAGAACAAGATAGGATGAGACTTTGCTGCTTATTTTTTTAAGAAGGTCATCATTGTCAGCATTAAGGTAAAATGCTCCTATTAACATTTTCTTCAAATGAAGATTATAATCATCTTTTTCCCTGAGGATATCTTCAAGCTTTAAGAACCCCTGGATAAAACTAACGTACATGGCAGTAGAGAGGTTCATAAATTAACTGTGGACTAGAATCTTGTGTAGGCCAGCATGTGCTTCCATGTGAAAGTTACACATTGGCTTTTATAAAAATAAGTTGTATTAATGACAAAGGGCTGGCAACTAAATTAAGGAGACGAAGAGTAAGTAACGGGCAGTATGTGAAGAATTATATAGTGAGATCTGATTTATTTCAAGTTTTCGAAGCCTAGGACTATGTTTACTGTTAAAGTTAAAACAGTTATTTTGATCACTAGAAAGATGGAGATCCACATGTACTATGAATTTCACATTCTGGTTCCTATTTACAGTACTGCCAAAAGGATAGTTTCCACTTATCAACATTCATTTTACAACCCATCATCCCTCTCACTTGCTGTAATATGTCTTAAAAATTGATAATATTGCATGAGGAAATCTCATGTAGAGGACATTATCAGTCTTTAAAAAAGTAAGATAGAATCTTGCCTAAATAGATACCAATATATTGCAAAGGAATTATTTCTGAAGATTAAATGCAATGTTATTATTCATTAGCTACATGCAAAATATATGATTACCAAGCAACCATATCATAAATCATTATTTTAACTACTTCAGTTCATTCAATATCTCTGATATATTTTTGAGAATCATTTCTAAATTTATCATTTTGACATTATTAGAAGAAATACATACCAATTAAAATGTTATCATTTATTTACATTATTTTCTCAGCTAGAAATAATAAGGTAGCACAAAATATAAGGCTGCATCCATGTGAATTATATGTGGTTAATGAAAGTTGATTGGTTTTTTATTTACTATAACACTAGGATCAATTTGAGAACTGTTTGACATGTGTGTTTTGTGTTCATTTTTTTAAAATTATCAAAGATCAGGTTTAAATATTAAACTGAATCTCAATATCCAACACACCATTGTAAGAATTAATGCTGCTTAAATTTATCTATGATTATTTTCCTATGAAATCTTAAGTATTAAATTTAAAATATTTTCTTAAATTTACAAGGGATAAAATGTTAGTTATGCTTTTCATTTTCCATATGAGATATGTATAATTTTATCCAATCTTTGGTATTGTTTTAGTTATGTTTACAATTTGTCATATAGATTTTTAAACAGTTGGAGATTCACTCCTATGGTTTTACTGCCCTACAGGTAACACAATGTTATGCGTGAAGATAAAATAATAGAGATGCACCTACTCAGTGCCAGCTGGGCTGTTTAACATAGATCTGTAGAAACAGACATTCAGTTTGTAATATGATAAATGAAATTATATTTATACTATCAAACTTTTCTATAAATTATCTTACAATTCTTGACAGTCTTATCTGCTAAGACATTAAGTATTGAAATTCCACATTTTTCTGAAAGTTATCAAAATAGTTTATTTTTTTAACTTTCAACTTTATTTTAGATTCGGGGTTACATGTGCAGTTTTGTTACATGGGTATATTGCATGATGCTCAGGTTTGTGGTATAATTGATCCTGTCACCTAAGTAGTGAGCATACTACCCAATGGGTAGATTTTCTGGCCTTCTGCTCTTTCCTCTCTCCCACCTTCAGTAGACCACAGTCTGCATTGTTCCCATCTTTATGTCCTTGTGTACCAAATGTTTAGCTCCCACTTGTAAGTGCAAATATGTGGTATTTGGTTTTCTGTTACTGGATTAATTCGCTTAGGATAATGGCCCCCCCATTGCATCCATGTTACTGCAGATAACATTATTGAATTACTTTTTATAACTGGTGTGATGGTTAATATTGAGTGTCACCTTGACTGGATTGAATGATGCTAAGTATTGTTTCTGGGTTTGTCTGTGAGGATGTTGCCAAAGGAGATTAACATTTGAGTCAGTGGACTGGGAGAGGCAGACGCAACTTCAATCTGAGTGGGCACCATCTAATCAGCTGCCAGCATGACTTAGGAAAAAGCAGGTAGAAGAACGTGGAAAGACTAGACTGGTTTAATCTTCTGGCCTCCATCTTTCTCCCACGCTGGATGCTTCCTGCCCTAAAACATCAGAATCCAAGTTCTTCAGCTTTCGGACTCGGACTAGCTTCCTTTCTCCTTAACTTGCAGATGGCCTATTGTGGGACCTCACATTTTGATTGTGTGAGTCAGTGCTCCTAAATAAGCTCCCCTTTATATACACATCTATCCTATTTGTTCTGTCCCTCTAGAGAACCCTGGCTAATACAGATTTTTAGTATTCCATGATGTATATGTATCATACTTTCTTCAGCTAATTCACCATTGATGGGAACCCAGGTCGATTCCACATCTTTGCTATTAAAAATAGTGCTACAATGAACAACATCAGTGCTTGTGTCTTTGGTAGAATTATATATTTTCCTATGGGTATATACCCAGTAATGGAATTGTTGGGTCAAATGATAGTTCTATTTTAAGTTCTTTGAGCAACTCCAAACTGCTTTCCACATGGCTGAACTAATTTACATTCCCTCCAACAGTGTATTACTGTTCCCTTTTCTGTGCAGCCTTTCCAATATCTATTGTTTTTTGACTTTTGAATAGTAGCCATTCTGGATGGTGTGTGAGATGGTATCTCATTGTCTTTTTGAATTGTATTTCTCCGATAACTTGTAATGTTGAGCATTGTTTTAACATTTTCATTAGCTGCTTATATGTCTACTTTTGAGAAGTGTCTATTTGTGTCCTTTGTCTGCTTTTTAATCAGGTTATTTGCTTTTTGCTTGTTGAATTGTTTAAGTTCCTTAAAGATTCTGGATATTAAACCTTTATCAGATGCATAGTTTGTGAGTATTTTTTCTTACTCTGTAGGTTGTCTGTTTATTATACTGATAGTTTCTTTTGCTGTGCAGAAACTTTTTAGCTTAATTATGTCCCATTTGTCCATTTTTGTTTTTGTTGCAATTGCTTTTGAGGACTTAGCAATAAATTATTCCCCAAGGATGATGTCCAGAATACTGTTTCCTAGGTTTCCTTCTAGGATTTTCATATTTTAACATTTTACATTTCATTATTTAATGCATCTTGACTTAATTTTTGTATATGGGGAGAGGTAGGGGTCTAGTTTCGTTATTTTACATATGGCTAGTCAGTTATCCCGGCACCATGTATCAGATGCGGAGTCCTTTCCCAATAAATTGTTTTTATCAGACTTGTTGAAAATCAGATGATTGTAGATGTGCAACTTTATTTCTTATTACCCCATTAAGTTCCATTGGTTTCTATGTGTGTTTCTGTACCAGTACTATGCTGTTTTGGTTACTGTAGCATTATAATATTGTTTGAAGTCGTATATAATATAGCTTGAATATATATATATATATATAGATATGACATAATATAATATCTTTTGAAGTGGGATGTCTTTGGCTTTCTTCTTTTTCCTTACAATTGTTTTGGCTACTCTGCTTCTTTTTTGCTTCCACATTAATTGTAGGATAATTTTTTCATGTTCTGTGAAGAATTACATTGGTAGTTTGATAGGACTAGTATTGAATCTGTACATTGCTTTAGGTGGTGTGGACATTTTAATTGTACTGACTCTTCCAATCCGTGAACATGGAATGCTTTTGCATATATTTGTGTCAGTTCTAATTTTTTTTCAGCAGTGTTTTGTAGTTCTCCTCATAGAGGTCTTTCACCTTCTTTGTTAGCTATATTCGTAGGTATTTCATTTTCTTTGTGGCTACTGTAAATGAGATTGCATTATTGATTTGACTCTCAGCCTGGACATTATTGATGTATGGAAATGTTACTGATTTTTGTACATTAGTTTTATTGTTTATCTGTTCTAGTAGTGTTTGATGGAGTCTTTAGGGTCTTCTAATTATAGAATCATCATCAACAAAGAGGCAGTTTGACTTCTTCTTTTTCTATTTGGATGCCGTTTATGTCTTTCTCTTTCCTGATTTCTATGGCTGGTACTTCTAGTACAATGCTGAATAGGAGTGATGAGGGTGGGCATACAAGCCTTCTTCTTGTTTTTAAGGGGTCCGCTTCCAGATTTCGTCCATTCAATATGATGTTGGCTGTGAGTTTGTCATAGGTGACTCTTATTATTTTGAGGTATGTTCCTTGCCTAGTTTTCTTGATTTGTTGAGGGCTTTTCATCATGAAGGGATGTTGGATTCTTTTACAAGCTCTTTCTGTGTCTATTGAAATAATCATATAATTTTTGTTTCTAATTATGTTTCTGTGGTGAATCACAATTATTGATTTGCATATGTTAAACCAAACATGTGTCCCTGAAATAAACCCTTTTTGATGTGGTAAACTAAATTTCAATATGCTGCTAGATTCGGTTTGCTGGTATTTTATTGAAGAATTTTTCATCTATGTTTTCAGGGATGTTGGCCTGTAGTATTCCTTTTTCATTGTGTCTTTTCCAGTTTTTATATCAAGATGGTGCTGGCTTTGTAGAATGAGTCAGGGAGGAGTTTTCCTCCTGAATTTTTTAGAATAGTTTCAGTAGAATTAGCATCAGTTCTTTGTTCGTCTGGTAGAATTTGGCTGTGAATCCATCTACTGTGGGAAAAACTTTTATTGCTTGGCAGAATTTTTCATTACATATTCAATGTAAGAAATCAATATTAATCTGTCCAGGTTTTCAATTTCTTCCTGATTCAATCTTGGGAAGTTGTATGTTTCCAGGAAAGTATGGTTAATATGATATTATTTAAAAAAATTGTTGAGACTTGCTTTATGGCCAAGCATTTGTTTGACTTTGGAGTATGCTCCATATGCAAGTAACAAGAACGCATATTCTGTGGCTTGATTGGTGAAGTGTTCTGTAGATGTTTATTAGGTCAAATTGGTAAAGTGTCAAATTTATGTTCAGAATTTATTTGTTAGATTTCTTCCTCCATGATCTTTGTAATGCTGTCCATGGGGTTTCAACATCCTCCACTAATATTGTGTGACTGCCTATGTCTTTTCAGACATCTAGATGTAGTTGTTTTATGAATCTGGATGCTCCAGTATTGGATATATTTAAGATATTTGAATCTTCTTTTTGTATTGAATATTTTACTATTATGTAATGCATTTCTTTGTGTTTTTATTTTTTTGTCATTAGTTTAAAGTTTATTTGATCTGCTATATAGTGATCTGTGCTCTCTTTGTTACTGTTTTTGGTTTGAATGATAGATCTTTCTCCAACCTTTTACTTTTAGCCTATGGGTGCTGTTACATGTGACATGGGTCTCTTGAAGACAACTGTTAATGGGTGTTGTTTTTTGTTTTTTGTTTTTTGTTTTTATTATACTTTAGCATGTGCTTTTTGAGGGGGGGCAATTAGAATATTTACATTCAAGAGTAATGTTGATATATGAGGTTTTGATTTTGTCATGAAGTTGTTAGCTGATCGCTTTGTAGTCTCAATTATGAAGTAGCTTTATAGCATCCTTGGGCTGTGTACTTCAGTTTTTTTTAATTTTTTTTCTTTCTGGTAGCAGATATTGTTCTTTTGTTTTCATGTTTAGAATTCCCTTAAGGATCTCTTGTGAGACTGGTCTGTGGTAACGAAATTTCTCAGTGGTTACTTGTATGGAAAATATTTTATTTCTCCTTTGTTTATGAAGCTTAATAAAGTGGGATACAAAATTCTTGATTGTGATTTTTTTTCCTTAAGAATGCTGAAAATTCACAATCAATCTAGTCTGACTTGTAAGGTTTTTGTGAAGAATGCCACCGTTAACCTGATGGGGTTCCCTTTGTGTGTGATCTTACCTTATTCTCTAGCTGCCTTTATAATTTTTTCTCTAGCATGGCCTTGGAGAGCCTGGTGACTGTATGCCCTGGTGACTGTATTTGTATAGTATCTGGGAGGTGTTCTCTGGATTTTTTGTATCTGGATGTCTAACAAGATTAGCAAAATTTTCTTGAAATATTCCCTCAGATATGTTTTCCACGTTATTTACTTCTCTCAGGAATGTCAATAATTCATAGGTTTGGTTGTTTTACATAAGCTCATATTTGTTGGAGGCTTTGTTCATTGTTTTAAATTATTTTTTCTTTAATTTGTCTGACTGGGTTTGTTCAAAAGGTCTGTCTTGAAGCTCTGAAATTATTTTCTTCTGCTTGCTCTAGCCTATTGATAAAGCTTTCAACTGTATTTTGAAATTTTTAAGTGAGTTTTTCACTGCCAGAAGCTTTGATTTATTTGTTTTTAAGATGTTTACCTCTTATTAATCCACCTAAGTGTTATACCTGCCCACCACCTGAGAGTTCAATTGGTGATCCAGGTGATTAGGTGGATTGTTTTAGATGTTTCTTCGTGTTGATTTTCCAACTTGTCTTGGATCTTGTTGTGCTTCCTTATAATCCATGCTTTGATTTCTTTATCTGTCACTTCTAAGTTTCCATTTTGGTTAGAGTCCATTGCTAGAGAACTAGAGTAATTTTTTGTTAGTGTTGCAGCATCCATATTTTTCGTGGTGCCAGAATTCTTATACTGGTTCCTTCTCATCTGGAGAGGCTGGCACTTCTAATTTGTGTAATTATTTTTATATAGATAAGGATTTTTTTTTCTATATATAAATTCCCTTTTCTCCCTCTCTAAGTGATGTGACTGCGGAGTATGTTGGTTAGGGTATTTTGGTTTTGCTTCTATAACCACTTCTGTTGGCAGGTTTTATATTGAGCTCTGCAGTTTGACCTACAGGCCAATCAATGGCTTTTATGAGTAAGAGCCAATTGTGGCACAGGCAGATGGTATGTACCTGATGTTTGCTTACAGCATGGTGCTCTCTGTTGTTTCAGGTAATGGACTGTACAGTAGCATGCCCAGTGCCTTGAGTTTCCAGTTCTTTGCGTGGTTAGGGGGCAGGGAAGAGGTAAGAGATGGAGCTCCTGATTTGCCCACAAATACCCCTATGAGGAGCATAGACAACAATTTTGAAAAGAGTGGCTGGGAGGAGCTCCTGGTGAAATGCGCTGAGATTTCTGCAGCGATTTGAAAAAGCTGCACTAGCTTCTCATCCTAGATAGACAGAAATATGTACTCTTACTTTACAACACCCCTGTTCCAGGGCTCATGAGTTCTAGTTCAGATGCACACTGCAGTCTATCCCTGGACCACAATGCATTTGAGCCTCAAGAAATGCCTGTTTTATGACTCCTCATGGCAGTGGTTTCAGAGAAAAACTTTATCACTCAGCCTGATACAGATAGCTTATGGCTTGCCTTTTGTCTGATGTGGTAGCCCTGCTGCTTTATGTTAAAGGGAGGAAAGAGTCCACCTTTAGGCTTATTCATGTGGGTGCTGGTTGTTGTAGTGTCTGCTGATTGGGTTGGTCCAACTTCAGGCTGTGAGACAAGTGGTCAGGTGGTAGCAGAGTTGGAATGGGGTAGGTAGTTCCACAATTCCCAGACCCTTAGATGGTCTGCTGGACAGTATCTGTGAATCCCGGTGGGGCTGTACCATGTTCAGGCTATACCAGGGTTCAGGTACTGGCTGAGATGGAGAGACGCAGGCTGGTCCCTGGATCACCAATTGAACTCTTAGCTGGGGAGCAGGTAGAACACTTAGGTGGTGGGAGCCTGGTGGAAGATCACAGGCCTATAGGTAGGGTTTTCAGAAGGGCTCCGGGTCACAGCTGAAATGCTCAGGTGGGCACAGGGTGAGTGCACTGGAAGCCAGAAGGCAACAATCCCCATTCAGGAGGGAGCCATGGGTCAGGGGTCACACAGTAAACAGTCTGGTCATCTCTCATTACGTTGACTATGGCATGTTGATAGCATGCAAAACCACTCAGCCACTTTGTTATTTCCCTAGTCTGAGGGCAGCAGGGGTGGGGACAGTGTCAAAGATGGTCATAGACAGCCTGTCAGTTACCTTTGGGAGTTCTGTCCCAAAAGATTGTAGAGCTGCAACCAACCACAGTGATCAGGTGGAGGTGGAGCAGCTGCACTGGGGGCCCAAGCCAGCTGGGGCTGCCTGGCAAGGAGCAGTGGGGGTAGGGAGGGGGTCACATGGTAAACAGTGTGGCCACCACTCAGTGTGGTAACTGTAGGGTATCGGAGGCACATCTCTTTGTTACCTCCCAAGCCTGAGGTCAGTAAGGGTGGGAACAGCAACAGCTGTGATCACAGAGGGCCTGTCACTTACCTCTGGAAATTCTGCCCTAAAGGAATGCAGAGCCACAAATAAATTCCATGACCAGGTGAGGGTGGAGCAACTTTACTGGGGGCCCAAACTGGCAGGCCCTGCATGGTAAGGAGCAGCAGAGGCAGGGTCTGCAATCTGCCTACTTCTCAAAAACATGGCTGTGGCATCTATCCTGACAGTGTTGGCAGAGCTGTGACAGCTGGTACTAGAGTGTTCAGAAATTGAAGGCCCATGGGGCTGTACCTGGGCTTAAGAAGTGTCTCTGCACAGACTCTAGGCAGCTCTCTGGGTCAGTCTGGAGGCCCAAGGGTGTCACGAGGATTCTCCTATGCCCAGGATTGCAAACGTCCATGAGAGAAGTGTAGATTTCCTGGGGGCTCTCACTCATTCACTCTTTCCTTACATTAGGGAACTCCCCCTGTCTCCATGCCAGTCCCAGGTTGGTGGCTTCCTGGCTTTGCTCCTCTATGTTCTCTTTGTGTTTCATTGCTTAATTGGTGAATCCCAACATGATCTTTAGATGATCCACTAGAAGAGCCAATATTAAGTCACAACTTTGCTTCCTCTCTATGAGAGTGGCGTGTACTAACTGCTTTTTTTCAGCCTATCTTGAACTGGTACCTCCTCAAATAGTTTATCAGATGGTACTATAACCACCCAAATATCACTGAAATTTAATATAACACTCTGTCTCTTATCAACAGGAGAGTGTAGTTTTCACCCTTATTAGGTAGCTAACAACACTATGTAAAACAATTCACAACTTGTTGATCTTTGGCACATGGATATCATTCATAAAAGGTGAGTCAGTAAATAATTTTTAATACTTGGGAAAGTAGGTTTATCTGTTGAAACATGACTTTTGTCACCGTTGCCTTTTATCTGAGTAAAAGCAAAAAAAAAAAAAAAAAAATCATGGCTTTTTAACTACTGTTTCAATTCTGGCCGCAATTTGGCATTGAACAGAAATTTTATATCATGAACTATTTTATGCAAAAGGTACAAGGAGTCTTTCTATTTAATTTCAAAACAACAGATTTGCTAGATTTGTAGCTATGAAGCACAAATGAATTACAATTATATTTTAAAAATTCATTTAATCATTCTTACAGTGAATAAGTTATTTATTCCATATTTTCACTATAGGATTATTATTAAAAGTCAGAAGGTTGAATTACAGGGAATATGTACTTTTTGCAGTATTTATTATTCTTTTTTTCAGTAAGCAGGTATTACTTTCGAAAACTACCCTTTAAATTGAAGCATACATTTTTAAAGTCTTACAGGAGGTGTAATTTCAGCCAAATAAATATATAGGCATAAATATGTACATTTGTACCTCCATAGAAGGGAAATTAGCTTCCCAATAATAAAAATGTTTGCCACTGAACCTAAACCTAAAATTCCACCTAATGACAAAGATCATTAATGTACTTCTCCCTAATTACCACTTCCTTTTGTTAGTGGTAATAAATAATATACATCCATATTTTAAAATTTATTTGTTAGAATATCCTTTCTGATGGATCCACTATTTTATTGAATATAACTCCTGTGGTTTTCAAAATGTGTATTTTTTCAAACGTATATTTCCTTATGTTGTCTTTTAATTCTGTTATTTTTCTTTCTTACTATAGAAAGAAAACAAATAGTATGAAATCTATAATCTTAACCATTTTAAAATGTATAAATACTGTTAAGTATATTAATATTGCTGTGCAACCATTTTTTATTCTTTATCTTGAAAACAAAAGGTCTAAACCCATTAAAAAATCTCCTCATTTCCTCCTCTTCCCAGCCCCTGGAAACCACTATACTATTTTTTTTTTTCCAAGAATTTGACATTAACTCTTTCATATAAGTTGAATTATACATTGTATTTTGTGATTGATTTATTTTATTTAACATAGTGTCCTTAAGGTTCATTCATGTTGTAGCATGTGATGAGATTTCCTCTTTGTCAAGACTGAATGATATTCCATTGTATGTATATAGCAAATTGTGCTTATCCATTTATTGGTCAATGGACACTGTGATTGTTTCTACTTCTTGAATATTGTGAATAATGCTAAGAAGGGTGGGTGAATATATCATTGAGACTCTGCCATCAATTTTTTAGATATATATCCACAAGTGGAATTGCTGGATTATATGGTAATTCTAATTTTAATTTTTTTGAACAACCTCCATACTGTATGCCATACACCCTGCACCTCATACATTCCCTGAAACAGCACACAAGGGTTCTAATTTCTTCACATTTTCTATACAGTTTCTCCATTGGTTATTTCCTTTATTATTTTTAAGTCATTAGTTATTTTTAAATTTAATGTTATTTCTGTATTTTTATCATTTTTTATTGATACATAAAAATTGTGCATATTTATGGGGTATGTGTGATATTTTGATATACATACAAATGCAATGGGTACTAATCAAATCAAGGTATTTAGGACATCCATCACCTCAAACATTTATAATTTCTTTGTGTTGGGAACGTTACTAATCTCCTAGAGCTTTTTTGAAATATGCAATATATTGTTGTTAACTGTCACCCTACTATGCTGTCAAACACTAGAATGTATTCCTTCTCTCTAACTGTATGTTTATACCAATTACCCAAATCGTCTTCATCCCCCTTACACTTTCTAGCCTCTGGCAATTATCTTTCTACTCTCTTTCTCTAAGTGATCAAACTTTTTGGTTCCTGTATATAAGTAAGAACATGCAATATTTGTCTTTGTGCATGTCATTTATTCCTCTTAACATAATTGCCTCCAGTCCCATCCATGCTGATGCCCATGACAAAATTTCATTCTTTTTCTGGCTGAATAATATTCTATTTTGCACATATACCACGTTTTCTTCATTCATTCATCCTTACATGCACACTTAAGTTGATTCCATATCTGGGCTACTGTGAATAGTTCTGTAAAAAAACATGAAAATACAGGTATCCCTTTAGTGTAATGATTTTCTTTTTTTTTAAGATGGAGTCTCACTCTGTTGCCCAGGCTGGAGTGCAGTGGCACAATCTTGGCTCACTGCAACCTCCACATCCCGGGTTCAAGCAATTCTCCTGCCTCTGCCTCTGGAGCAGCTGGGATTACAGGTGCATGCCACCATGCCCAGCTAATTTTTGTATATTTTTTTAGTTGAGATGGGGTCTCACCATGTTAGCCAAGCTGGTCTCAAACTCCTGACCTCAAATGATCTTCCTACCTCTGCCTCCAGAAGTGCTGGGATTACAGGCGTGAGCCACTGTGCCTAGCCTAGTGTAATGATTTTCTTTCCTGTGAATAAGTACTCAGCAGTGAGATTATTGGATGGCATGATAATTCTATTTCTGGCTTTCTGAAAACCTCCATATTGTTTTTCAAAATAGCTGTGCTAATTTACAATCCGAACAACTGTGTATAAAAATTCCGTGTCCTCTGCATCCTTGTCAGCATTTGTTATTTTTTGTCTTTTTGATAATAGCTATTCTAACTGGGGTGAGATGAAATCTCGTTGTGGTTTTGATTTACATTTTTCTGATGATTAGTGATATTGAATACTTTTTCATATATCTCTTGGCCGTTTATATGTGTTATTTTGAGAAATATCTATTAATATCCTTTGCCCACTTTCTAATGGGATCAATATTATTAGTATTATTTTGCTATTGAATTGTTTAACTTCCTTGTATATTCTTAGGTATTAGACCAGAATGTCACATGAGTTACCTAGGAATATTTTCTCCTACTCTACAGGCTGTTTCTTCATTCTGTTGATTGTTTTCTTTGCTATGCAAAATCTTTTTTACTTTAATACAGTACCATTTTCCCATTTTTGTTTTTGTTGCCTGTACATTTTAGGTCTTAATCACGAAATCTGACTATACCAATGTCCTTAAGAACTTCCCTAATGTTTTCTTCTGTAGTTTTATAGATTTGGATCTTAATTTCATGTGTTTAATTTATTTTCAGTTCATTTTTGTATATAATGAGTGTAGGATACTTGTTTCATTTTTCTGCATATGAATTCCAGTTTCTCCAGCATGATTTATTGAAGAGGGTGTCCTGTCCTTGGTGTATGTTCTTGGTACCAATGTCAAGAATTACTTGGTTCTAAGTACATGCATTTATTTCCAAGTTCTCTATTCTATTAGTCTACATTTCTGTTTTTATATCAATACCATTCAGTTTTTTTGGTTTTTTTTGTTTTTTTTTTTGCAAATGACAGGATTTTATTTTTTATGGCTACATAGTACTCCACTGTGTAAAAGTAATAGTTTTTTTTCTTCTTTTTCTTTATTATTATTATTATTATTATTATTATACTTTAGGCTCTACGGTACATGTGCGCAACGTGCAGGTAAGTTACATATGTATACATGTGCCATGCTGGTGCGCTGCACCCACCAACTCGTCATCTAGCATTAGGTATATCTCCCAATGCTATCCTTCCCCCCTCCCCCCACCCCACAACAGTCCCCGAAGTGTGATGTTCCCCTTCCTGTGTCCATGTGTTCTCATTGTTCAATTCCCACCTATGAGTGAGAATATGCGGTCTTTGGTTTTTTGTTCTTGCGATAGTTTACTGAGAATGATGATTTCCAATTTCATCCATGTCCCTACAAAGGACATGAACTCATCATTTTTTATGGCTGCATAGTATTCCATGGTGTATATGTGCCACATTTTCTTAATCCAGTCTATCATTGTTGGACATTTGGGTTGGTTCCAAGTCTTTGCTATTGTGAATAATGAACAGACACTTCTCAAAAGAAGACATTTATGCAGCCAAAAAACACATGAAAAAATGCTCACCATCACTGGCCATCAGAGAAATGCAAATCAAAACCACAATGAGATACCATCTCACACCAGTTAGAATGGCAAGCATTAAAAAGTCAGGAAACAACAGGTGCTGGAGAGGATGTGGAGAAATAGGAACACTTTTACACTGTTGGTGGGACTGTAAACTAGTTCAACCCTTGTGGAAGTCAGTGTGGCGATTCCTCAGGGATCTAGAACTAGAAATTCCATTTGACCCAGCCATCCCATTACTGGGTATATACCCAAAGGACTATAAATCATGCTGCTATAAAGACACATGCACACGTATGTTTATTGCAGCATTATTTACCATTCAGTTTTTGTTAAGATGCTTTGTAGTATTTTTTTGAAGGCAGCTAGTGTGATGCCTCCAGCTTTGCTCTTTTTTTCTATTATTCGTGATTACATTCAGGCTTTTTTTTGGTTCCATATGAATTGTAAGATTGTTGTTACTATTTCTGTGAAAAATGAAATTAATATTTTGATAGAGGTTGCATTTAAGCTATAGACTGCTTTGTGTGGTATGGTCATTTTAACAATGTTAATTATTTCAGTCTATGAGCAGGGGATAATTTGCCATTTGTTTGTGTCCTCTTTAATTTTTTTCATCAGTATTTTGTAGTTTTCCTTATAGAGGACTTTCACTTTCTTTTAAAATGTTATTCCTAGATATTTTGGGTTTTAGTAGCTATTGTAAATGGAATTGCTTTTTTGATTTGTTTCTCAGCCTGTTTGTTATCAATGTACTGAATTTATTTGTCAGTTCTAAGATTATTTGTGAAGTCTTTAGGTATGTGAGTATATATGTGTGTCTGTGTATATATGTGTATGTGTATAAATGTGTGTGAGGGAAAATTTTACTTCCTCTTTTCCAATATAGGAGTCTTTTATCTCTGTTGTTTGCTTGATTGCTCTAAGATTTCTTGTACTGTGTTTAAAAAGAGTAGTAAAAGTAATCATCCTTGTCTTGTTACAGTTCTTAGAAGATCTTCAGTTTTCTCCATTTCATATGATATTAGTCATGGGTTTGTCACATATGGCCTCTATTATGTAAAGGTATGTTTCTCCTATGCCTAATTTGCTTGGTGTTTTTATCATGAAATGATGTTGAATTTTATCAAATGTTGTTTCTGTACCTATTCATATGATCATATGGTTTTTAGCCTGTATTTGGTTGATGTCATGTGTCACATATATTAATTTACACATATTGAATTATTCTTTTGTCTCTGGAATAAATCCCACTAAATCATAACATATTATCTCTTTGATATGTTGTTGAATTTGGTTGGCTAGTGTTTTATTAAAGATTTTTGCGTTTATGTCAATCATGGATACTGGCTTGTAGTTTTCTTTTTTTGTTTGTTGTGTCCTTGTCTACCTCCGGCATCAGGGTAATGCTGGCCTTGTAGAATGTGTCAGGAAGAATTCCCTCCTCTTCACATTTTTAAACTCATTTCAGTAAAATTGCTGTTAAGTCTTCCTTACAAATTTGGTAGAATTCAGCAGTACAGCTATCTAGTCCTGGGCTTTTCTTTGTTGGGAAGATTTCTATCACTGATTCTATCTAATTATTTGTTATTGGTCTGTTTCTTCGTAATTCAATTTTGGTACCTGCCCAGGAATTTATCAATTTCTCTAGGTTTTCCAGTTAGTGAGTGTTTGTTCATACTAGACTCTAATAATCCTTTGTCTTTCTGTGACATCAGTTTTATTGTCACATTGTGCATTTATGATATTATTTGTGTGCTTTCTCTTTTTTCTTGTTTAGTCTAGCTAGTGATTTATCAATTTTATCATTTCAAAAGAACAACTTTTCATTTTGTTGAACCTTCATATTGCTTTTTTAAGTTTTATTTATTTAGTTCTGCTCTGATTTTTATTACCCCTTTCCTTCTACTAATTTTGGGTTTGGTTGGTTCTTGCTTTCCTAGCTTTTTGAGGTGCACCATTATATTATTTATTGAAACCTTTCTACTTTTTATGTAGGCATTTATTGCTATAAACATTCCTCTTACCACTGTTTGTGCCATATCCCATAGATTTTAGTATGTTGTGTTTTCATTTTTATTTTTCTTGATTTTTTTTATTGACTCAATGGTTGTTCAGGAACATGTTGTTTAATTTCTATATATTTTTACACTTTTAAACATTTCTCTTGTATTCATATATAGTTTTATTCCACTTTGGTCTGAGAAGAATCTTGATATAATTTTGATTTTTAAAAATTTGTTTTGAAGCATAGCAAATGGCCTATCTGAGAAATTGCTCCATGTGCTAATATAAATAATGTGTATTCTGAAGCTATTGGATAAAATATTCTGTAAACACTTATTGTCCATTTGGTCTAAAGTTCAGTTTAGATTCAATGTATCTCCATTGATTGATTAAATCCAATGATTCTTCGTATAATGATCTATCCAATGCTGAGAGCATGGTGTTGAGGTTCCCAGCTATTACTGTATTCAAATATATCTCTCCCTTTAGATCAAACCATATTTGCATTTTATATCTGAGTGCTCCAGTATTTAGTGCATATATATTTAGAATTGTAATATCCTGTTACTGAATTGATCCGTTTATCATTAATGACCTTCTTTGTCTCTTTTTTTAGGTTTTGACTTAAAGTCTGCTTTATCTGATATAAGTATAGCTACTCCTACTACCTTTTGGTTTCCATTGCATAGAATATCTTTCTCCATTCCTTCCCTTTCAGTCTATACATAGGTGACTCATCTCACTATACAGGTGAGATGAGTTTCTTGTAGGTGGCATATAATTGGGTCATGTACTTTATTTAATTCTTTCAGCCAGTCTATATATTTTGATAGGCAATTTAATGAATTTACATTCAATTTTGTTGTTTACAGGTGAGGACTTATCCTATTAGTTGTTGTCTGGCACTTTTCATGTTCTTTGTCCCTTTCTTTCTCTCTTATTGTTTATCTTTGCATTTTGGTGATTTTTTTTTTTTTGAGACAGGGTCTCACTCTGCCACCCAGACTAGAGGGCAGTGGTGTGATCTTGGCTCACCGCAACCTCCGCCTCTTGGGCTCATGAGATTCTCCTGCCTCAGCCTCCCAAGTAGCTGGGATTACAGGCGCCTGCCACCATACCCAGCTAATTTTTGTAGTTTTAGTAGAGATGGGGTTTCACCATGTTGGCCAGGCTGTTCTCAAACTCCTGATCTTAGGTGATCTGCCCGCCTCGGCCTCCCAAAGTGCTGGGATTACAGGCATGAGCCATCACACCCAGCCTGCATTTTGGTGATTTTTTAGAGTGATCATATTTTATTTTTTACTCTTGGTGATTTGCCTCTATTGTACCACTGAGTTTTATACTTTTTTTGTTTTCATGATGGTAGATACCATTCCTTCGTTCTCAGATATAAGGCTCCCTTAAGCATTGTAGGTCTTTTATGATGGTGATGAATTCACCCAGCTTGGCTTATGTGAGAAAGATTTTCTTTCTCCTTATTTTCTTAAGAATATTTTTGCTGGGTATGTTATAAATGGCTGGCACATTATTTTAATTTTTGTTTGCATTCAGTACTTTGAATACATGCCCCCACTCTCTCCTTGTCTATAAATTTTCTGCTGAGAAATATGCTGAGTGTAATGAGGATTTTTTTATATGTAACTTATATTTTTTTCTTGCTGTTTTAAGAGATCTTTTTTGTGTGTGACTTTTGACAGACTATAATATGCCTAAGTGAAAAACATTGTGGGTTTAATCTATGTTAGAATATCTAAACCTCCTTATCTGGTTGTCCATTTTCTATACTTTTTCCCATTTCTTCTTCTGGAATGCCCAAAATTTGAATATTTGATCACCTTACGGTATCCTTTATATCATGGCTTTCTTCATTTTTATAAATTATTTTTTTCCTTTTTCTCTGTCTGGATTCTTTGAAAAGACCAGTCTTCCAGTTCAGAATTCTTTTCCTTCTGTTTGACCTAGTTTATTGTTTAAAACTTTTGATTGTATTTTATATTTTATTGAGTTCTTAGCTCTAGAATTTATCTTTTTTTTATGAAATCTCTTTAACTTCTCACTCAGATCATGAACCATTCTGAGCTTCTTTAATATCATTATTTTGAATTCTTTTTCAGACATTTAGTAGATTTATTTTTCATTGGAACCTGTTGTTGGAGAATTATTATGTTTCTTTGAAGTTATGTATCCTTGCTTTTTAATTTTTCTTCTGTCCTTATATTGATATGTGTACATCCATTGTAATGACGACTTTTTCCAATTTTATGGTTTGCCTTTCATGAGAAAAGACATTTTACTAAATATGTATCAATAGTCTTGGTTGAATAGGGTACTTTGTCTTCAATTCTTGGTAGGCACAGTAGTTTAATCTCCACATAGTTTATTCAGCTCCAATCAGTATCAGTGGGGTTTCTGAGTTTCTTAGTGGCTTAGGCTGTGGTTCTTAATAGAGGCTGTGGTGAGGCTTTGCTGGGGATAGGAATACAATGTGGGCAAGTTCTCAGGTAGCAGTGGTGGCAGAGGCTGGTTTTTGGGCCACTGGTTGGCATACATGGGCACCAACAGTAGTGTTTTCATGTGGCCCAATCCTCATGCCTCCAGGCAACATACACAGGTGCTAGCAGTGCCAGTGAAGGGCTGGGTAGATGGGCAGATTTTTAAGCCCCTGGGTAGCATGCATGGTGTAGGTGATGGTGGTAACAGTAGCAAAACAGCCCTTGGGTTCCGAGAAAGCACATACTTGTGTTAGCAGTGGTTGCAACAGGCTGAGTGGGCCAATCCCAAGGCACCTAGGTGGTGCATTTGAGTGGGTGATAGCAGTTATGGTAGCAGCAGACTGAGTGGGTTCATTTTCAGGTTGCCAAAAGGCATGCATAGGTGTTGGCTGTGGTGGGAAGGGTGGACCACTTTCCGGGCCCCCAGGCAATGTGCACTGTTGCAGGCAAAATAAATAGCTGTATCCTCAAGCCTCTGAAAGCCGTGTACAGTTACTGGCAGTGGAAGATGGGGTAGATTTGTCGCCAGGCCTCTGGATGATGCATATGGGTACTGACAGAGACAGCACAAGGCAGGGAAGTGTTGTTCTAAGGGCCCCCAATGGTGTGCAAGTGTGCAGGCTGTGTTGAGAAGGACCATTTGAACCCCAGACCCCCAGACAACATGCATGGGCACAAGCAGGCTGAGTTGTCTTGTGCTCAGGACCCTAGAAAATATTCACAAGTGCTGGTGTCAGTGGGTGACATGGGTCAATCTCCATTTTTCTGAACAGCACACTCAGGCACAGAAGGTGGTGGCAGTGCATGATGCAGGCCTGCCCTCATGCTCCCCCACCAAATTTGTGAAGGTGCAGGCTGCAGTGGGTGATGCAAGTTGATCCCCAGGCTCCCAAGCAGCATGCTCAAACACAATGAGAGGGGCAAGCCTGCCTCAAGCCAAAGGATTGCATGCATGGGTGTTGGCATTGGGTACAGCATGCCAGTTGTCAGGCTTCTCAGTGGTGCATGCAGGCACCAGCTGTGGAAAGTAGGATGGCTTAATCCCCTGTTCCCTTGATGGCACACTCAGGTATTAGAGGTAGTAGTGGTGGGTAGGGTGGGCCTGTCTTCAAGTTCCTCAATGCTGCCTATGAGCACCAGCAACAGTGGGAGGGGCAGGTCAATCCCCTGGCTCTTGGACATGGTGGGCCTGTCTTCATGCCTCCTGATGGTGTGTACAAGTACCAACTCTGGTGAGTGGGATGCATCAATCCTCAGGTACCCATATAATGTACTAATTCAGTGGCAGCAGTGGCAGTGAGCAGGGTAGCCCTGTCATCTGTTTATGAGGAAGTATCAAAGTGGGCCGGCCTCCAGTCTCCTTCAAGGCATGTATAGTTGCATGGGGGCCCTGCTGCTTGGGCCAGCGGGTACTGTCATTGGCAGTGGCTCCAAGCAGGCAGCTTTCAGTTTCTAGGGAGCATGTGCTTTGGCTCCCTTTCTCTTGAAAGCAGCATCCCTAGAGCACTGCTTAATTAGGTTATTAGTTTGATTCTTGTTTCTGAGTTGTAGGGTATCTATATATATTCTGTATATTAACCACTTAAATACATAACTTGCAAATATTCCATCCCATAGGTTATCTTTTTACTCTGTTGGTTGTGTCCTTTGATGCACAGAAAATTTTCAAATTGATGTAGTTTCATTTTTCTCTTTTTGAATTTGTTGCCTGTGATTTTGGTGTCATATCTGAGAAACCATTGCCAAATTAATGTTATGAAGCTTTCCCCCATGTTTTCTTCTAAGTTTACACATTTGAAGGTATTACATTTAGCCCATTAATTCATTTTGAGTTAATTTTTCTATATTGTATAAGGTAAGCATCTAATGTTATCGTTTTGCATGAGAATTTCTAGTTTTCCCAATACCACTTTCTGAAGAGATTGTCCTTTCACTACTGAATGGTCTTAGCATCCTTGTTGAAAATTATTAGACCATTATGTAGGATGTTTCTTGTGGGCTTTTTATTCTGTTCAATTTTTCTATGTTGTATTTATTACAATGATGCATTTTTTATTTCTGTAGCTTTCTAATAAGTTCAGAAATCAAGGAATACAAGACCTGTAATTTTGATCTCGTTTTACAATTTTATTGGTGATGCAGGGTCTCAAATTTTTTTATACATTTTAGATGGATTTTCTATTTTTTCAAAATTTCTGTTGAGCTTTTCATAGATATTTATTAAATTCATCAATGACTTTGAATATTATTAACAACAATACTGTTTTCAAATACATAAACATGGGATATCTATTCATTGTTTCTTTAATTTATTTTAGCACTGTTTTTTACTTTTCAGTGTACCAGGCTTTTATCTACTTGGTTAAGTTTATTTCTATGTATTTTATTTATATTTATGTTATTGTAAATGAAATTTTTATTGCGCCATTGTTGTGCTCCTCCAAAGGATTACCTGAGACTCGATAATTTACAAAGAAAGATGATTTAATTGGCTCATGGTTCTGTAGGCTGTACAAGCATGGTACTTGCATATGCTCAGCTTCTGGAGAGGCCCCAGTGAACTTTTCCTCATGGCAGAATGTGTAGTGGGAGCAAGCACATTATATGGCCAGAGCAGGAGCAAGAGGGGTAGAGATGCCACAGTTTTAAACAACCAAATCTCATGAGAACTTGCACATTATTATGATGAAAGCACAAAGACATGAGAGATCCTGCCCCATAACCCCAACACTTCCCACCAGGCCCCACCTCCAACATTGGGGACTACATTTCAACTTGAAATTTGGGTGGGAACAAGTACCCAAACCATATTATCTGCCCCTGGACCTCCAAATCTCATGTCCTTCTGATATTGCAAAATGCAACCGTGCCTTCTCAACAGTCCCCTGAGTTCTTATCCCATTCTAGCATCAACTCAATCAAAAGTTCTGAATCCAAAGTCCAAAGTCTCATCTGGAAATTAGTCCCTTCTACCTACAAGCCTGTCAAATCAAAACAAATCATTTATTTCCAAAATATAATGGGTGTAAAGGCATTGGGTAAACATTCACATTCCAACAAGAAGAAATTGGCTAAAAAAAAGTGGCTACAGTCCCCATGTAGGTCTGAAACCCAGTAGGGCAGTCATTAAATCTTAAAGCTCCAAAATAGTCTCCTTTGACTCTGTGTCACACATCCTGAGAACAGTGACATGAGAGGTAGGTTCCCAAGGCCTTGAGCAGCACCACTTCTGTGGCTTTGCAAGGTGTAGCCTTAGTGGCTTCTTTCGCAGGTTGGAGTTGAGTAACTGTGGTTCTCTAGGCACACTGCCAGTGGATCTACCATTCTGAGGTCTAGAGGGCAGTGGTTCTACTCCCACAGATCCACTAGAATGTGCCCCAGTGGTGACTCTGTGTGGGGGCTCCAACCCCACATTTTTCCTCTGTACTGCCCTAGTAGAAGTTCTCTGTGAGGGCTCTGCCTCTGCAGCAGACTTCTACCTGGGAAATCAGGCTTTCTCATACATCCTCTGAAATGTAAGTAGAGATTACCAAGCTTCTTTCACTCTTGCACTGTGTGTTCCCACAGGCTTAAAACCATGTGAAAGCTGCCAAGGCTTATTGCTTGCACTCCAGACCTGAGAACTGAGTTGAACCTGGGCCTGGCTTACCCACAGCTGGAGTTTGAGTGGCCATGATGGGAGGAACAGTCTCCTGGGGTGGTGCAGGGCTGTGGTGCAGTGGTGCACGGGGCCTGGCCCCTGAAACCATTCAGTCTTCCTAAGCCTCAGGGCCTATGATGCAGCAGGCTGCCTAGAAGATCCCTAAAATGCTTTGGAGGCCTCTTTCCCATTGTCTTGGCTATTAGCGCTTGACTGCCTTCCAGTTATGCAAATTTCTCTAGCAAATGATTGCTTCACAGCCTCCTTGGATTTTTCCCCTGACAATACTTTGTTTTTTCTTTGCCACAAGGCCAGGCTGTAAATTTTCCAAACTTATATATTCTGCTTCCCTTTTAAATATAAGTGCCAACTTTAGAACATTTATTTGCTCCTGCATCTGAGCATAGACTGTTAGGAGCAGCCATGTTACTTATTATACACTTTGATAATTAGGAATTTTCTTCACCAGATACCCTAAATTATCACTCTGAAGTTCAAACTTCAACATTTCCCCAGTGCATGGACACAATTTAGCCAACTTCTTTGCTGAGGCATAACAAGGGTGACCTTTGTTCCATTTCTTATTAGGTTCCTCATTTCCATTTAAGAACTCATCAGCCTGGACTGCTCTGTCTGTATCATTGTCAGCATTTGAGTCACAATCATTTAACCAGTCTTTAAGAAATTGCAAACTTTCCCGCATCTTCTTGTCTTCTTCTGAACCCTCGAAACTCTTCCAACATCTTCTCATTATCCAGTTTTAAAATCACTTTCACATTTTCTGATGTCTTTATAACAATGCCCTACACATCTGTTTCAATTTTCTGTGTTAGGCCATTCTTGTGTTGTTATAAATACCTGAGATTGGGTATTTTATTTTTAAAAAAAGAGATTTAATTGGCTCATGGTTTTGCAGGCTGTACAAACATGGTGCTGGCTTCTACTCAGCCACTGGGGAGGCCTCAGGAAGCTTTGATGCATGGACAAAGGTGAAGCTGGAACAGGCTCATCACATGGCCATAGTAGGAGCAAGGCAGTGGGGGAAGATGCCATACTTTTAAAACACCAGATCTCATGCGAACTCACTATTGTGACGGAAGAACCAAGCCAGGAGAGATCCATCCCAATGACCCAAACAACTCCCACCAGGCCCATCCTCCAATATTGGAGATTATATTTTAACATTTTAACATAAGATTGGGTGGGAACAAATATCCAAACTTTATCATAATTGTCTTCTTAATTTTATTTTTAGATTTCTTATTGTTAACTAATAGAAATGTAACTTATTTTTCTCTGAAGATTTTTTTATTTTGCAACCTTGCCGTTTTATTATTTCTAACAGTATTTTGTAGAATCTTTCCCATTTTAAATACAACAAATCTTATCATCTGTGAGCAGAAGTAATGATTCTTTTGCATTTCCACTTTGGAAGGCCTTTTATTTCTTTATTTTTCCTAATTGCTCTGACTAGCACTTCAGTACTATGTTGACTAGAAGTAGCAAAATAAGGCATCCTTGATTTGTTCCTGATCTGAGAGGAAAAATATTTGGTCTTTTGGTATTTAATATAATACTGAATATGGGATTTTAATAAATGACTTATGTAATGCTCTGGTAGTTTCCTTTTATCCCTAATTTGTTGAGTGGTTTTTTTCGTTTGTTGGTATTGTTTTGTTTTTTTTGAAAAGCAACCATTTATTAGTGCCAAGAGTATGAAAAGAGGGAAAAGAGGAGGGTAGAAGAGGGGGAGAGAATGAAATCTGCATCAGATGTCAGTTATGGAAACACATAAATGCCTACTTAATTTGTTGAGTGTTTTTATCATGAAATGATGTAGAATTTGTCAAGTGATTTTTATGTCTTAATTATAATGATCATAATGATTATAATGTTTTGGGCCTTTATTTTGTTAAAGAGTTATATTAGATTAATTGGTTTTTATGTTGAGCCATCCTTGTACTCTGGGAATAAATTCTTTTTGGTCATGGTTTACAATCACTTAATGTGTTATTGAATATAGTTTGCTAGTATTTTATTGAGGATTTTTACAATAACATTCATCAGAAATATGAATTTGTAGTCCTTTTTTCTTTTAGTTTTTTCATTTGCATTATGTCTTTGAAAGACGGGGTCTCACTCTGTCAGACAGACTAGAGTGCAGTGGCATGATTACAGCTCACTGCAGGCTCAAACTCCTGGGCTCAAGGGATCCTCCCACCTCACCCTCCCGATTAGCTGTGACTGCCAGCATGCACCACCATGACCAGTTATTATATTTTAATTTTTTATAAAGACAGGATCTTGCTGTGTTGCCCAGGCCAGTCATGAACTCCTGGCTTCAAGCAATCTTCCCACCTTAGCCTCCCAAAGTGCTATGACTACAGGCATAACTCACCATGCCCAGCCTGTTTGCTTTTGGTAGTAGGGTAATGCTGGCTTTATAGAGTAAGTTTTGGCATTTTCATTACTGTTGAATTCTTTTGGTAAGATTGAAAATGATTGGTATTAATTCTTCTTTAAAAGGTTGATAAAAGTTTCCAGTAAACCCATCAGGTTCTGGGCTTTATTTTGTTGAGAGGTTTTTGATTACTGTTTCAATATCCTCATTAGTTATTGGTCTTTTCAAATATTCTATTTCCTCATTATTTAGTGTTTGTAGGTTGTGTGTTTCTAGGAATTTATCAATTTGTCTAGATTACTAAAATTGTTGGTGAACAATCATTCAGACTGTTCTCTTATAATTCTGTTTGTACAAGTTCTATTGTTTGTAATATCCTCTCTTTCATTTCTGATTTTTGTTTCTTGGTTCCTATTCATTTCCTTATTAATTAATCTAGCCAAGGGTTTGTAAATCTTGTTGATTTTATAAAGAAAAAAACAATTCTTAGTTTTATAGATATTTTTTACTTCTATTTTTTATTTTCTACTTTGTTTACATCTATGTTAATCTTTATTATCGCCACCCTTCTGTTAAGTTTGGGTTTTATTTGTTCTTTTTTTTCTAGTTATTTGAGGTTTAATGTAATGTGCTTATTTAATTTATATATATATTATTTTTATATGTTATATATATTTATTTATTTATAACGTAAGCATTTACAGTGGAAAACTTTTGTTTTTGCACTGTTCTCTTTTTATCCAATAAATTTGTATATTTGTGTTATCATTTTCATTTTTCTCAACATAACTTCTAATTTCTCTTTTGATTTTTTAACTGACACATGGCTTGTTTAAGCACGTTTTGCCTAATCTCCACATATTTATAGATTTTCCTATTTCCTTTCCAGTATTGATTTTAAGTTTTATTCCATGGTGATGGCACAAAATACTTTTATAAGTTTAGTCTTTTAAATGTGTTAATAGTTTTTATGGCCTAATGTATGATCTGTCCTAGAGAATGCTCCATTTACATTTGAGAAGCATGTTTGTTTTGTTGCTGTTGGGTAGAATGTTCTGTATATGTCTGTTAGGTCAAATTTCTCTACAGCATTGTTCCAATACTCTTTTCTCAGTGATATTGAGTCTGGTCATTCAATCCATTATTGAAAGTGGGGTTTAAATATCTCTGACTACTCAGAATAGCTATTATTAAATATTTAAATATTGCGGGATCTGGCCAGCAGCCTGCAGTGCAATGGGGCTCTTTCTTTGTCCCCAGGTGGATCAGCAGATTGATAAATAATAGACACACAAAAGATAGTGAAAACTGGGTCCAGGGGTGTCACCGCCTTCTGGTCCTATGATGTCGCCAATGCACTGCATATACCAGCATTTATTATTAAGTTTAGTGAGGGTGGGGATAGGTTAGTGAGGGATTTAGGGTCATTTGATTATGAGGTGAGATGGTCACATGGGGATGAAGTAATTCTTTAACATAACATCTGTATGCAGAAGTACAGTATACAGAGAGAAGAATTTACAATATAGTGTGTGCATCAGTAATTTCTAACAGAGCCTTAAAACAGAAACACAGTCTTTCTATAACCTATGATTAGTGCGATATTAGTCAGCAGTAACAGTTGCAGCAAAAGCTGGTTACAAACAATCCATAGAAACAGGACATGAAGCTAGACAACCGGTTAGAACAGAAATTCTTAGAAGGGAGTATGCCTTAACCCTAAAGAGGCCTAGAAGAGCCACAGCAAGATGAAGGCGTTTACAGCCCTATCTTATCCATATGAACAGGCGCCTCTCATGCGTTCGTTTATAGGCTCTCCACAAGAGTTGCATTCCATTCTCAGAGCTATGAACATCTGCTTTTCTGGGATAGGAATCTCGGTGATATGAAATCTCCCTGACTGCACGTCTGTTCATAGGCTCTCTGCAGGGGGAAGCACATCACCAACTGTTGGCTCATTCTGGCAGTCCAACCTGGCATTGTCTTTACACAATCCTGCATGCAATTTTGTATTTACAACAATCAGGAGCATTTCATCTTTTATTCCATAGCAATAGTTTCAGAGGTCTCCCTACAGTGGGGTTGCAGAGAAAAAAGAATGCTCATGCAATGTTGGTGGGTGTGTAAATTAGTTTAACCATAGTGAAAAACAGCGTGATAATTCCTCAAAGACCTAAAAACAGAACTACCATTTGATCCAGCAATATCATTACTGAGTATATAACCAAACCAATATAAATCATTTCATAATAAAGACACTTGCACATCTATGCAGCCCTATTCACAATAGCGAAGACATGGAATCAATCTAAATGCCCATCAATGGTAGACTGAATACAGAAAATGTAGCACATATACACAATGTAATACAATGCAGCCATTAAAAAGAACAACGTTATGTCTTTTGGTGGAACATGAATTGAGCTGGAGGCCATTATCCTTAGCAAACTAATGCAGAAACATAAAAACAAATACCACATGTTCTTACTTATAAGTGGGAGATAAATTATGAAAACACATGGACACAAAAATTGGAACAGACACTGGGGCCCTTTGGAGGATGGAGGGTGAGAGGAGTGAGAGGATCAACCAAAAAAGTAACTAATGGGTACTAGGCTTGATCCTAATACTTGGGTGATAAAATAATGTGTACAACAAACCCCTATGACACAAGTTTACCCATATAACAAACCTGCAAATATATCCTTGAACTTAAAATAAAAATTAGAAAAAAAGTGACTACTTTTTTTATTTGTTGCTATTTCTCCCTTTAATTCTGTCAAGTTTTACATATTTAGGAGGTCTGATATTTGCTGCATATATATCTAAAATTGTTATGTCTTTACAAAAAATTGAGCTTTCTATCATTATGTAATGTCTTCCTTGTCTTTTGTTACAGTTTTCAGTTTATTTTGTCTGATATGAATATAGCCATCTCGGCTCTCTTTTTTCCTTACAATTTATATAAAATATCTTCCATTATTTTACTTTCTCCCTGTGCACTTTCTTAGATATAAAGTGGGTCTCTTATATACAACATGTAATTTGATTTTTTACATTTTATATTGACAAATAAAAATTAGATATACTCATGGTGTACAGCATGATGCTTTTATATATGTCTACATTGTGGAGTGCCTATATCAATCTATTCATATTGCAGTCTGTATATTTTGATTGAGTAGTTTAATTCTTGTACATGAAAGTAATTACTGACAGAGAAAGACTTATTATTGCTGTTTTGTTAATCATTTTCTTTATGTGTTGTACCTTTTTTGTCTCTAATTTCTTTCTTTACTGCCTTTCCTTTTATTTTGTTGGTGTTTTTTAGTGACATGCTGTATTAGTCAGAGTTCTCCAGAGAGACAGTTCCTATAAGGTATATGTATATATAAAAGGGAGTTTATTAAGAATTAGCTCACATGATTACAAGGTGAAGTCCCATATATTTGACCCAAGTTTGTCATGTTTATTTGGTCTTAATTCCAGTTTAAATTCAATGTTTCTTTGTTAATTTTCTGTCTAGGTAATCTTATCTAATGCTTACAGTAGGGTGTTGAACTTCTCCATTATTAATGTATTAGAGTATATCTCTCTTATTTGGATCTAATAATATTTATTTTATGAATCTGATTGATCCACTGTTGGGTGCACAATATTTAGAATTGTTGAATCATTTTCCTGGATTGATCCTTTTATTACTATATGATGACCATTTTATACTCTTTTTGACTTAAAGTCTGTTTTATCTCACATTAGTTTCGTTACTTCTTCTCAATTTTGTTTCATATTTGCATGAAACATATTTTCCTTTTTAAAATTTCCAGTCTGCATGTGTCTTTACAGGTGAAATGAATTTCTTGAAGGTGGTATACAGTTAAAGCATGGGTTTTTAAAATTCATTCAGCTAGTCTATACCTTTTAGGTGGAGAATTTGACCTGTTTACCTTGAAGGTCATTATTGGATATGTGAGCTTTAGTTTCTGTCTAGTTAATTGTTTTCTGGTTGTTTTTTGTGTTATTTGTGTTTTTTTTTTAATTTTCTCATTGTTTGTCATTGTAGTTTTGTGGTTTTCTACAGTGATATCATTTTTGTCCTTTTTCTTGCTCATTTGTGTTTTTGCTGTTCCCACGAGTTTTATACTTTCATCTGTTTTCATGATGATAAATGTCATCCTTTCATTTCCAGGTTTAGGACTTCTTTGGGCTTTTTTTGTGGGACTGGTCTACTAGTAATAAATTTCCTCAGCTTTTGTTTCTCTGGAAAATACTTTATTTCTCCTTCATTTATGAAGAATAATTTTGTTGTATATTGTATGACTGGCTAGCTTTGTTTTTCACTTATCACTTTGAATATATTATCCCATTCTCTCCTGGCCAGTAAGGTTTCTGCTGAGAAATATGCTGTTAGTCTGATGGGTGTTCCTTTATAGGCAACTAGACATTTTTCACTTTGTGTTGTTAGAATTCTCTCTGTCTTTGACTTTAGACAGTTTTACTATAATGTGCCATGTCAAAGACCCTTTTGCATTGTGTATGTTTGTGGATCTCTGAGTTTTTTCCGTCTAGCTGTCTAAATCTTTTGCCAGACTTCAGAACTTTTATCTATTATTTCATTAAATAATTTTCTAACTTTTTCATCCTTTCTTCACTTTCTTGGACACAGATAATCATATCTTTGATCACTTAGTGGTGTCCAGTGTGTCAAAAAGGCTTTAATCCTTCTTTTTTATTTTTATTTTTAATTTTTGTCTGACTGAGTTATTTCAGAAGACATGACTTCACATTCTGAGATTCCTTCTTCTGCTATATTTATTCTACCGTTTAACCTAACAAATATATTTTTTTTATTTTCTTCAATGAATTCTTCAGTTCCAGAATTTCTGTTCTTTTTGGTAATATCTGTATCTTTGGTAAATTTCTCATTCATATCCTGACTTTTTTCTGATTTCTTGATATTATTATTCAGAATTCTTTTGTGTCTCACTGATCTTCAATATGAAAATTCTGATTTCTTTTTTGGGTGGAATTTGTGCATTTCTTTTTCATTTGTATCTGTTGTAGAATTATTGTGTTACTTTGGAGGTGACATATTTCTTTGATCTTTATGTTTCCTGTGTTCTTACATTGATATCTTTGCATCTGCTGTAACTCACTTCTTTGAAATGTTTGAATTTGCTTTCATGGGAAAGGAGTTTTTCCTGATGATGTGTCTGTGGTGTTGATTGACAAGGGCCCACTGGCTTTGATTCTGCGTGCCTGCAGCAGTGTAGCCTGTGTATGATTTGCTTTTGCTATAATCAGTGTCAGTGATGTATGTGATTTCTTTGTTGGATTAGGGAGCATTTATTAGGGGAGCCTTGTGGTAAAGTTTTATTGGGGACTATGATGACAAGTAAGCCAGTGTTCAGTCTCCAGTGTTGGCAGTGGTGGGCTGAGTGTGACTGTCCTTCAGACACTGGGCAACATATGTTGACACCAGTGTTAGCTAATCTAGGCAGGCTGATTCTTGGGCTTTCAGGTGGCTTGCTTGGGTACCACAAATGACAGTGGTGGTACAGATGTGCAAGTGGGTTCTTGAACTCATGGCCAGTAGGTGTGGTGTGGCTGATGGCAGTTGCAGTGGTAAGACAACCCCCTGAAACCTAAGTGGTCTTCACTGGTGTTGGCAGTGGCTCCAACAAGTTGAACGGTCTAGTACACAGACCCGCAGGTGATGTGTGTGTGTGTGTGGGAGGGGGAAGGGGGCATCGGTTGTGGTGGTTGCAGTGGGTTGACTGAACATGACTTTAAACCCACAAAGAAATGCTCAGGTGACACTGGTAGTGGATGAGGTTGTGCTCAGGTAGTGTCGGGTGAACTTGAGCCAAGCTGTGCCCTCAGGTACCCCAATAGTGCATATAAATGCTGACTGTGGTATGCAGGAGAAAGTGAGCCCTGCTGGTGGAATGCTACAGTGGAGGCAACAATAGTTGCACTGTGACCCTGCTACTGGAGAGCGTAGTGTTGCTTTCCTTGAGAGCAGCTATAGGCAGACATCTGGGGGACACAGACTTTATTTGTGTCTTGGCCCACAGCAGTCCACTGCCACAGCTGTTGTGAGCAGTGGAATTTGTCCTCAGGGTGCATGAGTATCCACAGTTACTCTTCTGCTGGGACTGATGAGAATGCTGCCCATAGCTCTTACCTTGCCCTCAGTTGCTGAGTAGGACACATTATGGTGTAGGCTGGGCTCTTATAATAGTATCATGTTGCCACTAGTAAGAACTTATGCATTTGTGGGAGACAGTATGAGCTCTATCTCTAGACCTATGCCTTTATTCAGGTTCCACGGAGCTCCTTAGTCTCAGGGCCCACAAGGGTCAAGTTGTTCTCCATGGTTAGGATTGTAAGAGTCTGTGGCAAGAATTTGGACCACTGTGGGGAATCTCACTTACCTTTTCCCTACATTGAGGAGTGTCTCAGGCTGTCTCACCTCTCCTCCATCTTCTTTGCTTTGAGTATCTCCTGTCACATCTTTTTTTGAATTTTAGCATTCTATCTTAGATGATTATCTTCTCACTGTTTTGGTTCTTTGTAGTGGAGAAGGTGTGTAGGAGATGCTTTTAATCAGGCATCTAGAAGCCCCTCTCAAACACAGTCATTTCGTTGCATTTCTTAACACTAATTACAACCTATTTGAAAATAAATCAAGAAACTTATCCAATTTACAATAGCATCAAAAGAATAGTATAGTTAGAACCAAGTTTAATCAAGAAGGTTAAAGAACTGTACACTGAGATCTACAAAATATTGATGAAAGAAATTGAAGGCACAAATAATTGGAAAGATATATTGTGTTCATGGATGGGAAAACTCAATATTATGAAAATGTTCATACTACCTAAAATGATCTCCAGGTTCAATGCAATCCCTATCAATATTCCACTGATATTTTACACAGAAATAGAAAAAAAAATTCTAAAATTTACATGGGACCTCCAAACAACCCAAATAGCCAAAGGAATACTGAGGGAAAAAAAAGCTGAGTGATTTACACCATCTAGTATTAAATTACACTACAAATCTATAGTAATAAAAATAACACAGCCCTGGCATAAAAGCAAGCTCATCAACTAATGGAACAGAATAAAGAACCTATAAATAAATATAAACTTATATGGTAAAGTAACTTTTCACAAGTTAACTTGTATGATACAATGGGGATAAAACTGTCTCTTCAATAAATGGTGTTGGGAAAACAGGATAATCATATGCAAAATAATGAAATTGGACACATGTCTTACACCATATACAACATTCAACTCAAAATGGACTAAAATTTTAAACTAAGACATGAAATCATAAAACTCCTAGTACAAAACTCAAGGAAAAGCTCCCTGACATTTGCCTTAACAATATATGTGTATATTGTTATATATATATATATATATATATATATATATGGATAGAAAACCAAAAGCACATACAACAAAAGTAAAAACAGACATGTGGAAATCGAACTAAATACCTTCTGCACAGTCAAAATCAATCACCAAAATGAAAAGGTATAGGATGTATTGAGAAAAAAAAAGTTTGTGAACTGTACATTTGATAAGAGGTCAATATTCAAAATATATAAGGAATTCACACAACTCCATAGCAAAAAATCAAATAATCTGATTAAACAATGGGCAAAACATATAAATAGACACTTTTCCAAAGAAGACATAAAAATAGCCGACGGTTGTATGAAAAGTTACTCAACATATTAATCATTAGGGAAATGCAAATCCAAATCCCAATGAGATGTCATTTCACACCTGGTAGGAAATATATTACCCAAAAGTCAAAATATAACAAGTGTTTGAGAAAATATGGAGTAAAGGGAACCCTGGGCACCATTGTTGGGAATGTAAATTAGTCATTATGAAAAACAGTATGGGGGCTTTTCAGAAAATGGAAAATAGAACTTCATATGATCCAGCCATCCCACTTCTGTGTATATATAAAAAAATCACTTTCTTTAAGAGATATTTTCACTTTGCTATTCATTGTAGCATTATTCCCAATAACCACAATATGAAAATATCCTAAGTGTTCATCAACAGATGAATGGACAAAGAAAATGTGACAGATGCACATACAGACACACACACACACACAAACCAGATATAGAAAGACAAATACTAAATTATCTCACTTATTGTGAAACCTAAAGCAAAGTCTAACTGGTAGTAACAGAGTATAATGGTGTTTACCAGGGTCTGGGAGGTGGGAGAAAAGGGGTAATATTTATCAAAGGGCACATACTTTCAGTTATAAGATAAATAAGTTCTGGAGACCTAATATACAGCCTGGTGACTATATTAATAACAATATATTGTGCACTTAAAATCTGATAAGAGACTAGATTCCAAGTGTTCTCACCACTAAAACATGGTAACTACGAGTAGTGATGAATATGTTAAGTTTATGGTGAAAATCATATACAATGTGTGCATCATATTGTAAACTTTAAATATATATACATTTTTGTCAACCAAACTTCAGTAGGGCTTGGAAAAAACAAATATGTTTAATTTTTATGTCAATTTCTTATCAATAAACTATAATTCATTATGTTAACTGCAAAATAAATGCTACATGAACATCAGAGATGAAGGAAAAGTGTTAGATTAAATTCATACCCATTTATGATTCACACTAAGCAAACTAGGCGTACAAGGGGATTTACTCAATCTGATAAAGACCATTCATATAAAACACAAAGCTATCTTGATACTTAATGATGAAAGACTATTTTACTGATGATCTGGATAAGACAAAGTTGTCTACTCTCATCATTCCTATTTAACATGACACTGGAATTTTTGGAGACTATTATACAATGATTCAAGAAAATAATATATTTGTGGTCAAGCTTGTTCACAAACATAACCATGTCTTTAGAAAAATATTAAGTAATCCACAAAAAGTTACTAAATTTAATAATTGAGTTTAGAGTTTAGCAAAGTCATAGGAAACAAATAGCATTATAAACATTTATTATATTTCTATAAACAATATTTGAATATTTAAATAACAGGAATCATTTATAAGAATATCAGAAAGATAAAATGTTTAAACAAAAGAGATCTAAGATCTATACACTGACATTTTAAAATCACTGCTTAGAGAACTTAGATAATATACAAATGAATGAAGAGATACTCAATTTATGTGTATGAAGCCTCAAAGTTCTTATGATATAAATTTTCTTAAAAATAAATATAAATAGCAAACACAATCTCAATCATAATTCCAGTAGGCATTTGTGCTGAAAATAATTTTTTAATATAATTTCAATTCTTATTTTAGATACAGGTGGTACATGTGCAGGTTTGTTACATAGGTATATTGATTGATGCTGAGGTTTAGGTTATAGACTTCATCACTCAGGTAATGAGCACAGTACCTAATTGGTAGTTTTTCAACCCATGCCCCTGCTCCCTGATTCTAAAATGTATATGTAAATGTAAAGGATAAAGAATAGTCAAAACAATTTTGAAAAAAAGAGAACTTTACCTGATTCCAACATTTATTATAAAGCTATAGTAATCCAGAAAATATAGTATTTGTATAGTGGTAAACATATAGCTCTATGAGACAAGCTCAAAATCCAGAAATAGACCACACATATAAGATCAACTTATTTTTGAGAAAGTTGCCAAACTTACTTAATAGAGAAGGAATAGTCTTTCAACAAGTCATGTTCTAACAACTTCATATTCAAATAGAAAAAAACTGAACGTTGACCCATTCCTCCAAGTCTGCAAAAAAAAATTACTTTGAAAATGGATCACAGATCTAATTTATAGAAGAAAATATAGAAAAAATTGTTACAATTTTGGGGTATGTATTAGTCTGTTTTCATGATGCTGATAAAAACATACCTGAAACTGTGCAATTCACAAAAGAAAGAGGTTTAATTGGACTTACAGTTTCATGTGGCTGGGGAGGCCTCACAATCACAGCAGAAGGCTAGGAAGAGCAAGGCACATCTTACATGAATTGCAGCAGGCAAAAAGAGAGCTTGTGCAGGGAAACTCTGCCTTATAAAGCCATCAGATCTTGTGGGATATATTCAGTATCACAAGAACAGCACGGAAAGGACCTGCCCCTGTGATTCAATTACCTCCCACCAGGTCCCTCCCACAGCATGTGGGAATTCTAGATGAGATTTGGATAAGGACAAAGCCAAATTGTATCAGTGTATGATATAACTTCTTAGAGATATCACAAAACACACTAACAAAAAAAATTTAAATTGAAATTCTTCAAAATGTATAACTCAGTCATTATTAAGAAAATGAAAAGCCAAGGCAAACATTGAAAAAATATTTACAATTTATATATCTGACAAAGGAATTATGTTCACAACATACAAAAGAATCTTATAACCTAACAGAAAGATAATGCAACTTTAAAAAGTAAACAAACATTTTTTAAAAACTTCACAAAAGAAGAAATAAAAATTCCAATAAGCCCCCAAAAATGCTCAACATAATTAATCATCCAAGAAATGTAAAAAAAAAAAAAAAGCCACACCGAAATACAACCATACATATATTAGAATGGTTAAAAAAGAGTCTGACAACCCTAAATGTTGATGAGAATATTGAATTCCTGGAACTCTCTAAAACTATTAGTAGGAATGCATAGTGGTAGAAAGAGTTTTGAAAGCATCTGGCAGATTCTTATAAAGTTAAAGATGAACTTACCATAAATCTCAATGATTTCACCCTAACATATTTACCAAAAATATAAGAAAAGATATGTCTATACTAACAGTTGTACATGACTCTCATGACTCTTCATAGTAACTTTATTTACAATAGATACAAAAACAAATATCAATCAATAGGCGATATGGTTTGGCTGTGTGTCCCCACCCAAATCTGATGTTGAATTGTAATTTACAATGTTAAGGGAAGGGCCTGGTGGGAGGTGATTGGAACATAGGTATGGAATTTCCCCCATGCTTTCCCCGTGACAGTGAGTGAGTTCTCAAGACCTGATGGTTTAAAAGTATGTGGCACTTCCCCACTTGCTCTCTCTCTCCTGCCACCATATGAAAAAGGTGCTTGCTTCCCCTTCACCTTCTGCGATGATTGTAAGTTTCCTGAGGTCTTCCAGTCATGCTTCCTGTTAAACCTGTGAAACTGTAAGTCAGTTAAAACTCTTTTCTTCATAAATTGCCCAGTCCCAGGTAGTTCCTTATAGCAGTGTGGAAATTGACTAAAGCAATGGTTGAATGAACTAACAAATTGTAATATAATCAAGAAATGGAATACAATTTAGTAATAAAAAGGAAGCTACTGCTGATCCAAACCAAACTATGAACGAATCTCATAAACATTTGGCTGGGTGAAAAAAAAAGTCAAGTGCAAAAAAAATGTGTATACTATATGATTTCACTTATGTGAAATTCTTTTTTAAAAATCTATGTTTTCTTTTTCATGATTTTTATTGATACACAATAATTGTACATGTGTATGGGATACATATTATATTTTGATACATACATACAATATGTAATCATAAAATCATATCAAATAATTAGGATAACCATCACCTCAAGGATTTATCATTTATTTGTGTTGGATACATTCCAAATCTTCTCTTCCTCCTATTTTGAAATATACAATACATTATTCTTAGCTATAGTCAATGTACAGTGCTATCAAACACTGCAATGTATTTTCTCTAACCATATTTTTGTACTCATTAACCAATATCTCTTCACCTCCCTCCTCCCACACTTCCCCACATCTGGTAACCATCATTCTACTCTCTACATTCATGAGATAAACTTTTTTATCTTCCACATGAGTGAGAAAATGTGATATTTGTCTTTCTGTGTTTGGCTTATTTCACTTATATATGTGATTTCCAGTTTCATCTATGTTGCTTCAAATAACAGGATTTCATTATTTGTTGTGGCTGAATAATACTCCATTGTGTGTGTGTATGTGTAGTGTGTGTATATATATATATATATATATATTTACCATATTTTTTGATAAGTGTATCTGCTGAAAGACACTAAGTTCACTTTCGTATATTGGCTGTTGTAAACAGAGTTGCAATAAACATGGAGGTGCAGATATCAAGAAAAATAAATTATTTTCAGATGTTTTAAATGTATTTTTATTGATACATATTAGATATACATATTTTGGAGGTATATGTGAAAATTTCATGCATTTAAATAATCAAATTAGGATAATTGGGATATTCATCACCTTAAGTATTTATCTTTCCTTTACACTAGGAACATTCAAATTATTATTTTCTAGCTATTTTGAAATGTACAATTGATCAATGTTGACTATAATTACCCTACTGATCCATTGAATGCCAGGTCTTATTTCTTCTGTCTACATGTATACAAGGTGGCACAGAGATCAGTGAGGGCTGGAAACAGAGGAGACTGACTGGGAAATGGCACTTAGGAAATTTTGAGATGATGGGCATGTAACAGACATACACACATACATATATACACATACACATATGTCAGTGAAGTACATAAGAATATATTGCATAATATAAAATAACAATAAAGTATAAAATATACATAATATATTATGCATAACATTGGTTATATAATATATATGATTTAATATATTACATGTGGATATAGATTGTGGTGTTGGTTTGCATGAGTATATACATTTACCAAAAATCATCAAATTGAACAGTACAAAAATGGATGCACTTATTCTACATAAATAAAAGTTCAATAAAGCTGAGAAAAAAATTTTTAATTAATTTGTTTAACAATCTTCATATATAATTGTAAGCAGTAAAAATTTTAAATGTAAAATTAGAAAGCCTAAACTGGTTTCAGAAAATAGAAACCTAAAGAAATTCATTACTAGCAAACCCATACTGAAAAATAACATAATGGGGTTTCATAATTAAAAGGAAATGTACCTCACACACAAGCATTATAATTTAGAAAGGAATGAAGAGTACTGAAAAGTGAATACATGGGTAAATCTAAATAAATATTGACTGTATTTGTGAACCAAAAATATCTGAGACAGGTCTCATTCAATTTAGAAAGTTTGTTTTGTCAAGATTAAGAATGCACCTGTGACACAGCCTTAAGAGGTCCTGATGACATGAGTCCAAGGTGTTAAGGGTACAGCTTGCTTTTACACATTTTAGGGAGACATCATACATCAGTCAATAAATGTAAGATGTACATTGGTTCGATCTGGAAATGCAGGAGAATTTGAAGAAGGGCCTTCCAGGTGATAGGTAGATTTAAAGATTTTCTGTTTGGCAATTGGTTGAAAGAGTTATTATCTAAAGACCTGGAATGAATAGAAGGGAATTTCTGGGTTACAATAAAGGGTTGTGGAAAAAAAAGCTTTTCCATGCAGATGAAGCCTCCAGGTAGCAGGCTTCAGAGATAATAGATTGTAAATGTTTCTTATCAGAATGAAAGTCTCTGTTGATATTAATGCTGGTCAGCTGTTCCTGAATTCCAAAAGGGAAGAGACTATAATAAGGCATGTCCGACCTCCCCTTCCTATAATGACCTGAAATAGTTTTTCAGATTAACTTTGGAATGTCCTTTGCCAAGAGGAAGGGTCCATCCAGAGATTTGGGAGGCTTAGAATTTTATTTTTGTTTTACACATAAAATAATTATAATGTAGTCAGATATAAAATATATGTAAAATAAAAATCCATGACAACATTATCAGAAAAGACAGAAAGGTAATAAATAGAGTTTAAAGTTTTGTAAGGTCCTGGCATTTCAGATAGAGACCAGTAAGTCAGGGGAATATTTTATCATCTCTAAGATAGCCAATGAATAATAATATAAACATTTATTACCATCATACTAATAGATAAGGAATATAAACAACAGCAAGAAGACTGATAACCCGTATCTCCTGATTAAAAATTTGCTAAATAGACAAAATTTGCTGAAAGACAAGATACAAATGAGAAGGGAACAAGAAAATATAACAATTTTTTTTAATGGTAAGATTGTAGACTTCAATCTAAAGATATCAGTACATTAAACATAAAATAACTGGGTTAAAAATAGTAGTACTAGTTTCATGATATATAACTATATATATATGAGATATTGTAAGATATAGGCAATAAGGACATAGAAAAAAATGATAGCAAAAGCATAGAATAAAATCCAGCATGGAGGAAGAGAAATAGGAGACGGCAGAAGAGGCAGAGAGAAAGGAAGACAATGGTGATGAGGTGAATGATGATAAAAAGTATTTGACAAAATAAAACAAGAAAAGTAACCCAACCCATCCAAAAACTGTTGGAACAAGCATGCAAAAATCAGGATGGTTATAGAAGAGCCAAAGAAAATTATTAAGGATATCGACCTATTTACCACATGTTGAACTCTGCAACCAATAACTGCACAATGCACATTATTTTCAAGAAGACACGGACAATGCAAACGATAAATTTCTAAAGACAGAAATATTACAAACTATGTGCTCTACTCTCTGGGGGTTTAAACTAGAGCTCAATAACTAAAATATAACAAGAACATTTCCAAATGTTTGAAAATATGCTTTGCACATTTAAATAACCATGAGGTGAAGAATATACCGCACTTTGTTGTTTCCTTTGCTGCACAGAAGCTTTGCAGCTTGAAGCAGTCACATTCGTCCATTTTTGCTTTCATTGTCTGTGGTTTGGAGAATGTCTTACACATAAAATATTTGTCAGACCAATGTCCTGGAGTGTTTCCACAATGTATTCTTCTAGTAGTTTCCTAATTTATTTTCTTAGATTTGTCTTTAAACTGATCTGACTTGATTTTTGTTTATGGTGAGAGGTATGGTTCAGCTTCATTCTTCTGCATATGGTTATTGAGTTTTCCTAACACCATTTATTGAAGAGACTGCCCTTTCTCCATTGATGGATCAGTAAGTTGACTACAGTTGACATTAGTCAGTTGTACATTTCAAAATAGATAGAAGAGAATAATTTGTGTCTCTAGCATAAAGATAAATAATTAAGGTGACAGATATTCCAATTATCATAATTCAATTATACAAAAGTATCAAATTATCACACATACCCCAAAAATATGTACATTTAATATGTATCAATTAAAAAATAAACAAAAGTACCCCCCCAAGAAGAATATGTTGCAATAATAGTCAGAAATATATTTGCCTTAATGACAATAAAAATTTGATATATTACTTTGATGGAGCTGCAGCTGAGATTTTGGGGAAAGTTACAGGCTTAAAAGCATAATAGAAATTAAAAACAGTTGCATATCAATTATTATAGCATACATCTCAAGAGAATGGAAAAAAACACAGCAACTTAATTTTTTTAATGTAGGAAAATACAGACAGGATTTATTGAACTGGAAAACAAATATACAGTAGACATAATTTAAACAAATCAGTCATTTTGCAATACAAATAAAATTGATTAGCACTTTATAAGCACCAAAGAGAAAAAAAGGAAAGAACAAATTACTATAAAAAAGGAAAGGGGATATCAGTATCATTATTATAAATATTAAAAAAAAATTAACAAATGAATGCCAATGAATATGAGAATTCAAGCAAAATGGGCAAATTCTTCTAAAAACAAAAATTAGCAACTGACATGAAAGGAATAAAGAGCTTTTCCTGAAAGAAATAAAAAAGTTTTTCCTGAAATATATTTTTCATCAATATTTTATCAATATTTCATATTTAAAGTTAATATTAATATTAAATAATATTTAATATTAATATTATATAATAATGTCTGTAAATAATGACATTTTGTGTTTTACTTTCAGTCTTAATGACTTCATTTCTTTTTCTGGCCTTATTTTACTGGAAAGAACCTTCAAAAAATACAATGTTTTATAGAGTTGATAAAGATATTAAATATTGAAAGATTAGTATTAAATATTAATATTAATTTAAAAATACTGCAAGAAAGATTCAAGAAATTCAGTAATGTAAAAGTTATTTTTAAAATATATTTTTATTACTCATCTACTACTGAAATAAAATCTGCTGAGACATGATGATTGTTCACAAATAGAGTACATTGATTATTTCTACCTTTACTCATCACATGGGTCATGGTTTATTTCTCTTATTAAAGCTACAGCTGGAAAGCAGTTGTGTGTACACAGTTCCCAGTCTATTTCCCAGTTTTTAGCACTGCAAATTTTCTCCATGAGGGTTGCATTTTCTTGTATTCCAGCACCTGGTTTTCTGATACTGTGAAAAGATGGAGCATATCAAAAGCATAATTTCCAGCAAACACCACTACCAGAGTAATCTCAGTCTTTACCCTGGGCTAGAACACTTGTAAGAGCTGTATCTTTCAGGATACAATACACTGACAACAATGTACCACATACACACATGCTAACACACAGTCTGCACAGTTGTTTTTATTGCTTTCTTGGACTTTTCTATCTGCAAATAGATAGAGAAAAATGAAGAATGGAGGTAAAGGTGAACAGTAGTCAGGTCTCTTTCAATATCTTACTTGACACATCCTTGTGTAGAGTCAGGGCAATGACAGTAGAAGAAGGTCAAACCATCTTATGTACTATTAATTAAGCAGACTCTGTTTTATGATCCAAGTCCTGGTTATGCTATGAGATCCACTTTTATTTTACTCACATTTTAATATTAGGTTTTTGGTCTTAATTTTTAATGATATGAACTTTTATTGCAACCTATCAGTAATTTAGTGCAAGGTTGTGAGATAATTTACTAAAGCAGCTAGACTGATGCCATTTTAAATCAAAAGTAACCTGTCTCATACATATAACAAGATTCTCGAAGCAATGAAATGATACTTCTATTCTCATAACAGCACCCACATTCTTACTGTATTGTCAAGCTTGGCTGAGTCAAATGAATTGACAAGTAATGGTCTTTGTAAACAACTAATTCTCAGCACTGGCAATTGAAAACAAGTCAACATCTACGCTTTGGTGCTAATTTGAGCCATACTACCATCAAATAATTTCATCATGAGAAGAAAAAAGTTTATGGCAGTTTAGTTCTTCCCCTTTCCCATGGAAACTTAATCAGATGACCTCAAATGAAATTAAACTTTATTATTTTTTTCTCACTAAGTGTTAGATTAAGTAGTGGTAATTATTTTTTTTCTAAAACCTGAAGGACCAGAGATGACTTGAATACATTCCCTGGAAATTTTAACTACATTGTACTTTGTTACAATCACATAAATATGAATAACAGTCAAGCATAATCCATCATCTGGCATATTTTATAAAGCTAAAGGCTAAATGAGGCTTACCTTTACCATATAAAGAAAATGAGGTAACTGTGCATCAGGTGAGGTCCTTCATATATAATCTTGATAAAGTTTGTGTGCTGACTGGAACTGGTGATTCTGAGCTTTCACTGAAGGTTGGTAGTACAAGTAGTATGAAACAAAGAGTAGTATGCTACACTGAGATCATGAAGCATACTTACAGCTTTTGTATTTTTTTAACCATCTCCCTAAAAGTGTCATGTCTGTACTATTTTTCATAATGTTCTATTTCCTCTGATTCTTCCTCTTTTTTCCCCCAATTCCTGCATTCCAATCCACTGTTAAATTGAACGCCACCCATACTTCCCTGCTACCGTGCATTTGTTTATATTGTTCTCCAATGAAAGGTGAACAGGCCGGGCGTGGTCATTCATACCTGTAATTTCAGCACCTTGGTAGGCCAAGGCGGGTGGGTCACTTGAGGTCAGGAGTTTGAGACCAGCCTGACCAACATGGTGAAACCCCTTCTCTACTAAAAAATTACAAAAATTAGTTGGGCATGGTGGCATATGCCTGTAGTCCCAGCTACTTGAGGGGCTGAGGCAGGAGAATTGCTTGAACCCGGGAGGTGGAGGTTGCAGTGAGCCGAGATCACATCACTGCACTCCAGCCTGGGCAACAAAGTAAGACCATGTCAAAACAAAAAACAAAACAAAACAGAAAACCCACAACGCACACACAAAATGTGAAGAATCTATTTTCAGTGCTCTTAAAATTGCATCTACTATTTATCTTTTGTAATTGTGTTTACATTTTTATCTCTCCCACTAAAATGTGAATTCATCAAAGCATTTTAATTTTGATAAAGGGAAAGGAGATTGAACTATCGGGGGAACCAGCCCCCAATATTTCAACATAGGTTTTTTCTGTTTTTCATAAGTGTCAGCTGACTGAGAAATAAAGAGAAAGAGTACAAAAGGAGGAATTTTACAGCTGGGCCTCCAGGGGTGACATCACATTTTGGTAGGACTGTGATGCCCACCTGAGCCGCAAAGCCAGCAAGTTTTTATTAAGGATTTTAAAAGGAGAGGGGGTGCAAGAACAGGGAGTAGGTCACAAGATTACATGCTTCATGCTTCAAAGGGCAAAAAGGAGAACAAAGATCACAAGACAAAGGGCAAAAGCAAAGATCACAAGGCAAAGGGCAAAAGTGGAATTACTGATAAGGGTCTATGTTCAGCGGTGCACGTATTGTCTTGATAAACATCTTAAACAACAGAATACAGGGTTTGAGAGCAGAGAACTGGTCTGACCTCAAATTTACCAGGGCGGGGTTTTTCCCTACCCTAGTAAGCCTGAGGGTACTGCAGGAGACCAGGGTGTATTTCAGGCCTTATCTCAACAGCATAAGACAGACACTCCCAGAGCAGCTGTTTATAGACCTCCCCCAAGGAATGCATTCCTTCCCCCAGGGTATTAATTATTAATATTCCTTGCTAGGAAAAGAATTTAGTGATATCATCCCTACTTGCACGTCTGTTTATAGGCTGTCTGCAAGAAGAAAAATATGGCTCCCTTTTGCCTGACCCCACAGGCAGTCAGACCTTATGGTTGTCTTCCCTTGTTCCCTAAAAATTGCTGTTATTCTGTTCTTTTTCAAGGTGCACTGATTTCATATTGTTCAAACACACGTGTTTTACAATCAATTTGTACAGGTAACACAATAGTGGTCCTGAGGTGATGTACATCCCTAGCTTATGAATATAACAGGATTAAGAGATTAAAGTAAGACAGGCGTAAAAAAATTATAAGAGTATTATTTGGGAATTGATAAATGTCCATGAAATCTTCACAATTTATGTTCCTCTGCCACGGCTCCAACCAGTCCCTCTGTCCAAGGTCCCTGACTTCCCGCAACAATTGAACCATTGTTGAAAGTTAAATGAATCTCTAACTGAAAATTTGATGATTAACATAGCAATGTGCTATGTAGTTTATGTTAAGGAGAAAATGGAACATATTCTTTACTCTAGTTCTAAAGCTAATGATTAGACAAATTCCTGGAATTTATTTTTTTAAATAGGCACACAGTATGTTCATTTGAAACACAAATAAATTTTCCAACCAAGATGTCAGTGATCTACTTCTTACTGGAAAAGAGCTAAGTTCTTTTCTTTTTAGTCATATGACAAACATTCCATGCAGAGTCACAATAATTCACTAAATAGTCCCCCTGACCCATTGTCCCTTCCAAAGTACTAAATATTTATATGACATAACATATACACTAGGGAAACCTAGTACAATTTAAATGTAGAGTATGGTACAGAAGCTGCTGAAAACTTCAGTCAATTTCTCAGCTCTTCAATTTTCTCCAGAATTATATGAGTGCATGGTGCCTTCTTTCTAGGATTCATATGGACTCAGATCACAGACATTTTTGGTTTTGTAAAGAAAATGATCATTTCAATGAAGATCACTGAAGAAACAAAGAGAACAGAAAACAATGTTCAAAATAATTTATTACCTGAAACAAACTGATAGAAAAAAAATCAATTCAAATTCCCCAGAAGCAACATTCTTTTTTGTTTCATATTGTCTAAATACAATTTTGCCTATGGCCCAAGTTTTACTTTCATTCTGTTTTTCATGCTTTTGTGTTCTCTCTCCTCCTTGACATTTCTAATTGCATCATCTTGCTAATTTTGTTAATATACCAATTTTGGAAGGGCACCACTGGAATGAAAATGTTAGGAGTACTGAACTTGCAAAGTTACATAAAGGATGGTTTTGACCAGTGATCAATCTATCACATTGTCCCTCAATTCCCTCTGTAAAATAACTTAAGCTTCCTACAAGTAATTTCTTTGTTGTTGTTGTCTGCATCACTATGGCAGGCTATTTAACACATCTATAATCTCAAACACTGATCATTTATTTGTGGTGAGAACATTTGTTAGTTGGCCTAGCCGCAGTACATTCCTCCCTCCAAAAAATTTGTTTGTTCTTCTGTCAATTACAACTTTTGGAAGGTTAAATTTAGGGCAAAATAAACCATTGAAAAACTTTCCAGAAAAAAAAATCTGTTTTACAGATTTAACATTAATACCTTGGAGATATTCTGAGAAAATGCAGAGTAAACGTGTGTGTGTGTGTGTGTATGTGCATGTGTGTGTGTGTGTGTGTGTGTACAGGTAACAGTTTTGTGAAAAACAATAAAATATTTTGAAATAACATAAGTAGCAACATTTGATAGATCCATTAATATATTCAAAATCTAACAAAATTGTATACTACATAGCATGGTGACTATAGTTAATAATGTATTGTACATTTCAAAATAGGTAAAAATGGATTTCAAATATTCTCACCACAAAGAAATGATAAGCATTTGAGATTATACATGTGTTAATTAGTCTGATTTGATCATTTCACAATGTATATATGTATCAAACTATCACATTTTGCCTCATAAATATGTACAACTATTATTTAATTGAAAATAAAACTTTGAAAAAAACCTACAAATTGGCAAAATAATACCAAAGACCAATTTAACAAAATATTATAAGCCTTATTTAAGAAAGAACTCACATATTCTAGGTCATAATAAGACTCTGAGAAAATCAAGTAATTTGAGCAGTTCCTTAGAGTTCATTTTACTGAAATGTTACTTACAGTTTAAACACTGAGAGATTTCTTATAACCTCAATATAATATATGAATTTTATATTACATAAATATGTATATATTTTATTTCAGACTTTAGAATGTTTTTTTCATTATCTGATTTTCTCTTTAAATCCTTAATACATAAATAGGCAAAAATTGTGGCTCAGGAAGATAAATTGACTTAGCCAATGGCAGAAAACAAGCAATTGGAAAAGCTTTATGATACAGTTCTCTTGACTTCTAGTTCAGTGTTCTATTGCTTCTCTGTTTCTCTAACAAGTATGAGAAAACAGAACACTGGTGACTCCCACTCAAGAAAATTTGTTATGCAGTAATTCCTTTAAGCCAATATTATGAAAACTATGCGTCAAATGCCATGACCTGTGGTTTAAATTGGCAGCTGCTGATTTGGATATGGCAAACAATTAAATAATGCACTGAAGGAAAACACACACCAACACACCATCTAATCCAAGCATGTTCCCTTTCATCCCTTAAAATTTGACCTATTCTTTTTTCTCACCCCCAAGCCTTTGTTTAACTGCACTGCATACCCCACCCTCATGCTAAAATATCAAGTGTCTGTTACACTACATCTATTCCCTTAAAGTAAAACTAGAAGTCATTATTTCTGGCAAAATTTTTATTTCAAATATTTATCAGTAATTTCTTAGATCCTTGGCACAATGCCCATATTACTTTTATGGCATTCATAGTTTGCACTGGATTAGAGTAATTTACATATATTCATATCTCCCAATGGACTATAAGCAGCATGATAGTTTATTAATCATTCAGATAACCCTCAGCAATCAGTACAATCTTTGTATGTATTATATGATCCATAAGTATTTTTTAATTTAATTTATTTTTATTTTTATTTTATGGGTATATAGGAAGTGTATATATTTATGAGGTACATGAGATATTTTGATACAGTCATACAATGCATTATAATCACATAAGGGTAAATGAGGTATTCATTACTTCAAGAACTTATTCTTTCTTCGTGTTAGAAAATATCCAATTATACTATTTAGTTATTTTTAATGTGCAACAAATTATTTTTAGCTCTAGTCACCCTGTTGTCTTATCAAATACTAGATCTTATCCATTCTCTCTATTTTTGCACCCATTAACATGAAAAGTCACATAACTCTATCTCTCCAGGATTTCTCCCTGGTAATTTAGTTCATTTGGTGAGGTCATATTTTCCTGGATAGCCTTGATGCTTGCGGATTATTACTGGTGTCTAGGCATTGAAGGTATTTGCTTTATTCATTGCAGTCTGGGCTTGTTTATGCTTGTCCTTCCTGGGAAGGATTTCCAGGTATTTGAAGGGAACTGGGTGTGATGATCTAAGTTTTTGATATCTTCACCCATGTATGCATTAAGGGGCATCACAAGCTCAGTAACTCTGTGGCTCTTGCAGACACACAGAGGTACTACCTTGGTAGTCTTGGATAAGATGTGCAAGAATTATCTGGATTACCAAGCAGAGACTCTTTTTTTCTTCTCTTACTTTCTTCCAGTAAAACAGAATCTCTCTCTCCCTGTGCTGAGCTGCTTGGAGCTAGAGGAGGAGTGGCCACCACTCCTGGGACTGTGCTAGGTCACGCCAAAAGCCAGCCCACCACTCGATCTCACCCAAGACCCATGCTAACTACTGCCTGGTTTGTATGTTTGCTCAAGGCTCTAGGGTTCTACAGTGAGGAGGTGGCAAGGCCAGCCAGCCTTGCATCCTTCCTTTCAGGGCAGCCAGTTCCCCTAATCCCAGGTAGGTCCGGAGATGCCATACAGGAGCCAGGACTTGGAGCCAAAAGCCTGAGGAATCTACCTTGGTGCAGCTAAGCTGGCACTCCAGCCACAAAAGAAAGTCATTCCCATTGTTCTGTCCACTTTCCACAAGTAGAGGAGTCTCTGTCCATGGCTGCCACCACTCCAGGCCTGTGGTGAGTACTGCCTGGATACCATTGATGTTCATTCAAAGACAAAGGGCTTTTCGGTTAACTTGTGATGAATGCTTCCAGGCCTGGGACTCTCCTTTCAAGGCAGTGGGCTTCCTCCCCTCTGGCCTAGGGTAGATCCAGAAATGCCATCAAAGAGCCAAGGTTTGAAATCAGAAACTCAAAGAGCCCACCTGGCACTCTATGCCACAGTAGCTGAGCTGGTACCTATGCTGCAAGACTAAGTCCCCTTTACTCTTTCCTCTTTTTTCTCAAGCAGGAAGAGACTCTCCTCATAGCCATCACAACTAGGAATATACTGGGTCATACCTGAAGCCAGCACATCTCTGAGTTTCATCCAAGGCCCATGGTGAGTACTACGCGAATACTATTGCTAATTGTTCAAGGCCTAAGACCTCTTTAGTCAGCAGCTGATTAATCATGCCAAGACTGGGTCTTTCCTTCCAGGCAGTGGGTTTCTTTCTGGCCCAGTGTGTCTAGAAATGGCATCCAGAAACCAGGGACTAAAAGGAGGGCCTCAGGGCTCTGCCTGTTGCCCTATCCTACTGTGGCTGAGCCGGTATTCAAGTAGCAAGACAAAGTCCTCTTTAGTCTCCCCTCTCCTCAAATAGAAGAAAGGATTCTGTCATGGAGCTATAAGCTGTGGTGCCTAGGGTTGGGAGAAGGGTGGCACAAGCACTCCCTTGCTCTCCCTGGCTGGTGTCTCACTAGGTTGCATGCACCTCAAGTACACTGGCTTTGAGCTCAACACAACACTAGAACTTGACCAGGAATTGCAGTCTTTGTGGTCTAGACTGCCTTTCAAGTGTATTTAGAACACCAGAGCACATTAGCCTGCAGTAGCGAGCCTTGCCAGAACTCAGGTTCCAACACAAACTATGAAATTCCTTTTTGATTAGGACTGGTCTAAATGCACTATCTATGTGTGCTGTCTAAATTCTGCCCTGTGTTGCTTATCTCTATGTCAGGGCAGCACCAAGTTCCAATGTGAAGTCCCACAATCAGTTCATTTTCTCTCCCCCAAGCACAGAGCTTCTCTCTCAGCACCATATGGTTGCTACTAGGGGATGGGGCCAGGGGTGGCATTAGCAATTTAAGACTGTCTTTCCTACCCTCTTCAGTGCCTCTTTTAGTAATATGAAGTTAAAATCAGGTACTGTGATCACTCACTTAATTTTGGGTTCATATATAGGTGCTTTTTTGTGTGGATAGTTGTTAAATTTGGTGTTCCTATGGGGAGAATGATTGTTGGAGGCTTCTATTCAGCTATCTTGCTCCATCTCCTACCAAACATTTGTTTTTTAAAATATCAGACTTGAGGAGATAAGATGGCTGACAAAATACAGTCAGAAAGCACTGCTCCCACTGAGAGAGCCCACATTATCAAGTAAATCACCATACTTTGAGCCGACCTTCAGAGAAAAAAACCACTGAGAATGAACAAAAAGGCAATGGTGAAGCCCAGGCTGAAGGAGGGGGAAGCTGGGAACCCTAGGAAGGATACCCAAATGGCAGGGATAGTTCCTGGCCCTGAGTAAACCTTGGGAAAGTGGTGAGTGAGAGAACTGAGGGAAAGCTGGCTTTCACTATGGACCTCTGAGATCCTAGTCACAAAGGCACAGAGTGGAACATTGAGTAAAGAAGCAAGACCCAACTGTACACGGTCTTTAAGATACCCATCACACATGAAAGAACAAGCATAGACTCAAAGTAAAGGGATGAGAAAAGATTTATCAAGCAAACATAAAACATAAAAGTGCACAGGTTGCTATTCTAATTTGAGAGAAAACAAGCATTAAACCACAAGAATCAAAAAGGATAAAGAAATGCATTACTTAATGATAAACAGTTCAATGCAACAAAGTGACTTAAATATTCTAACTATATATGCACCCAGCATAGGAGCACCCAGATTCATAAAACAAGTTTTTTGAGACGTATGAAGAGACTTAGTCATGCAATAACAGTGAGAGACTCTAACACCCCACTGACAGTATTAGACAGATGATTGATACAGAAAACTAACAAAAATATGTGGGACTTAAGGTTAACACTTAACCAAATGGGCCTAATAGACATCTACAGAAATCTCCAGCCCAAAACAACAGAATATACATTATTCTCATCTGCACATAGCACAGACTCTAAAATCAAACCCACACTCAGCCAGCAAGCAGTTTTTTTTAACTTTTACTTCAAGTTCAGAGTTACAAGTTTAGGTTTGTTACATAGGTAAACTTGTGTCATGGGGGTTTGTTGTATAGATTACTTTATAACCCAGGTATTAAGCCTAGTACTCATTAGTTGTTTTTTTTTTAATTATCTTCCTCCTCCCAACCTCCTCCCTCCAAAAAGCAGCAGTGTGTGTTGTTCCCCTCTGTGTCCATGTGTTCTCATTATTTAGCTCCCACTTACAGGTGAAAACATGCAGTATTTGGTGTTCTGTTCCTGTGTTAGTTTACTAAGAATAATAGCCACCAGCTCCATCTATGTCTCTGCAAAGGACGTGATATCATTCTTTTCACAAAACACTTTTCTACAAATTAAAAAAAAAATGAAATCATACAAACCACATTCTCAGACCAAAATCATACAAACCACACTCTCAGCTCAATAAAAAAAGAAATAAATACCAAGATCTCTCAAAATCATACAATTAAATGGAAATCAAACAAACTGTTCCTAAATGACTTTTGGGTAAACAATAAAATTAAGGCAGAAATCTAAAAATTCTGTAAAACAGATGATAAAAAACATAAAACATTCCAGAATATATGGGACACACTTAAAACACTGTTAAAAATAAGTTTAAAGTACTAAATGCCCACATACGAAATTTACAAATACCTCAAATTAACAATCTAACATCACACCTAAAGGAGTTGGAAAAACAAGAGCAATCTAACCTCAAAGCAAGCAGGATAAATGAAAAAACTAAAATCAGAGCTAAACTGAACAAAATTGAGATGTGGTACAAAAGATCAACAAAACCAAAAATTGTGGTTTTATTGAAAAAAAAGATTGCTAGAATTCTAGCTACACAAATAAAGAGAAAAAAGAGAATATCCAAATAAACACAATCAGAAATGAAATAGGGGACATTACTACTGACCCCACAGAAATACAAAATACACTCAGAGACTATTATGAACACCTCTATACACTCTAATTAGTAAACCTAGAAGAAATGTATAAATTTCTGTGAACACACAACCTCCCAATAATGAAGCAGGAAGATATTGAAACCATGAACACACCACTAATTAGTTTTGAAATTGAATCTGTAATAAAAAATCCTACCAACCAGAAAAGGCAATGGACCAGACAGATTCACAGCCAAACTCTACCAGACAAATAAAGACCTGGTACCAACCCTGTTGAAACTATTCCAAAAAAATGAGAAGGAGAGAATCTTCCCTGACTCATTCTATGAGGCCAGCATCATTCTGATACCAAAAAACTGGCAGAGTCATAATGAAAAAAAAATTCAGGTCAATATACTTGATAAAAATATATACAAAAGTCCTCAAGAAAATACAAGCAAACTGAATCCAGCAACACATCAAAAAGCTAATCCACCATGATCAAGTAGGCCTTATCTCTAGAGTGTAATGTTGTTTGGACATACCCAAATCAATAAATGTGTTTCATCACAGAAACAGAACTTAAAAAAAAAAAGGCAATATGATAATCTCAATAGATTAGATTAGAAAAGGCTTTCCATAAAATTCAACATCCGTTCATATTAAAAATGGAAAATCCTAGGCATTGAAGGTACATATCTCAAAACAATAGGAGCCATCTATGAAAAACTCACAGCCAACATTATACTAAATGGATGAAAGCTGTAAGCATTCCCTTGGAGAATTGAAACAAGACAAAAGTCCCCACTCTCACCATTCCTCTTAAACATAGTACTGATGGCCCTAGCCAGAGCAATCAGGCAAGAGAAAGAAAGCAAAAGCATCCAAATAGAAAGAGAAAAAGTTGAACTGTCTCTCATAGCATATAATTCTATATCTAGAAAACTCCATAGTCTTTTCCCAAAGACTCCTAGATCTGATAAACAACTTCAGCAAAGTTCCAATATACAAAATGCATGTAAAAAGTCAGGCTGGTCATGGTGGCTCACGCCTGTAATCCCAGCATTTTGGGAGGCCAAGGCAGGTGTATCACCTGAAGTTTGGAGTTGGAGACCAGCCTGACCAACATGGAGAAACCCCTTCTCTACTAAAAATACAAAATTAGCCGGGCGTGGTGGTGCATGCCTGTAATCCCAGCTACTCGGGAGGCTGAGGCAGGAGAATCACTTGAACCTAGGAGGCGGAGGTTGCGGTGAGCCGAGATCACCCCATTGCACTCCAGCCTGGTCAACAAGAGGGAAACTCCATCTCAAAACAAAACAAAGTCAGTAGTGTTTCTATACACCAATGATGTCCAAGCTCAGAGCCAAATCAAGAATGCAATCCCATTCACAATAGACATAAAAAGAATAAAATGCCTAGAAATACAGTTAAATTGAGATGTTAAAGATCTCTTAAACAAAAATGACAAAACAACACTGCTGAAAGAAATCAGAAATGACACACACAGCTGGAAAAATATTTCAAGGTCATTGATAGGAAAAATCAATGTTGTAAAAGTGATCATACGGCCAAAAGCAATTTACAGATTCAATGCTTCTCCTATCAAACTACCAATAACGTTATTCACAGAATTAGAAAAAAAATTCTAAAATTTATTTGAAACCCGAAAAGAGCCCAAATAGCCAAAGCAATCCTAAGCAAATAGAACAAAGCTGGAGGTATCACACTACCCAGCTTCAAACTATACTACAAGAATACAGTAACTAAAACAGCTTACTCCTGATAAAAAACAGACACATAGAATTATGGAACAGGTTAGAGAACTCAGAAATTAAGCCACACACCTATAACCATCTGATCTTTAACAAAGTTGACAATAACAAGCAATGGGAAAATGAATCCCTATTCAATAAATGGTGATGGAATAACTGGCTAGCCATATACAAAAGTTTGAAACTGGACCCTTACATTTCATCATATGCAAAATCAACTCAAGATGGATTAAAGACTTAAATGTAAAACCTAAAACTATAAAAACCCTAGAGGAAAACCTAAGAAAGACCACTCTGGATATCAGCCCTGGCAAAGACCTCATGACAAAGACTACAAAAGCAATTGCAACAAAAACCAAAATTGAGAAGACATAATTAAACTAAAGAGCTTCTGCAAAGCAAAAGAAATTATAAACAGGGTAAAAAGACAACCTAGAGAATTTGAGAATATATTTGCAAGTTATATATCTGAAAAACATCTAATATCCAGATATCCAGAATCTATAATTAACTTAAGCAAATCAACAAGCAAAAAAAAAAAAAAGAAAAAAGAAAAATTACTAATGGGTCAAGGACATGAACAGACATTTCTCAAAAGAAGACATTCACGTAGCCAACAAGCCTATAAAATAATATGCAACTAATCACAAAACCACAAAAATATATCGCCTCACACCAGTCAGTATAGCTATTATTAAGATGTCAAAAAATAACAGACGAAAGTAGGGTTACAGATAAAAAGGAATATTTATACACTGCTAGCAGGAATGTAAATTACTTCAGCCACTGTGAAAAATAGATTTCTCAGAGAACTTAAAAGTGAACTACCATTAGACCCAGCAATTCCACTGCTAGCTACATACCCAAAGAAATACAAATCATTCTACTAAAGACACACACACATATATGTTCATCACAGCACTATTCATAACAGCAAAGACACGGAATCAACCTAGATGCTTATCAACCGTGGACTGAATAAAGAAAATGTGGTACATATACACAATTGAATACTACAGATTCATAAAAAAGAATGAAATTGTGTCATTTGCAGCAACAATGGAGCTGGAAGCCATTCATCTAAGCAAATTAACCCAAAAACAGAAAACCAAATACTGCATGTTCTCACTTATAAGTGGGAGCTAAACACTGAATTTATATGGACTCAAAGGGAACAATAGACACTGGGGCCTACTTGATGGTTGACGGTGGAAAAAGGGGGAGGATTGAGAAACTACCTATGGGGTACTATGCTGATCACCTGGGTGACAATATTTTCTGTACACCAAAACCCCATGACATGCAATTTACCCATGTAACAAACCTGCTCATGAACCAGTTAAATCCAAAACAATAGTTGCAATGAATTAAAAACATAAACAAAACCTCTGAGATGTATGAGATTACATAAAGAGACCAAATCTATGGCTCATCAGCATTTGTGAGGGAGGAAAGAAAATCACCAACTTGAAAATGTTTGGGGACATAGTTCATGAATATTTTTCTAATCTTCATAGAGTCTGACATGCAAATCCAACTAATAGGGAGAACCCTGGCTAGACACTATGTAGGATGACCATCCACAAAGCACATTATCATCAGCTTCATGAAAGAGACTGCAAACAAACAAATAAAAGTCTTAAAGGCAGCTAGAGAAAGGGCCAGGTCACATAAAAAGGGAGTGCCACCAGGCTAGGAGCAAACCTTTCAGCAGAAACCTTACAAGCCAGAAGAGATTAAAGATCAATTTTCAGTGTCCTTAAAGAAAATAAATTCCAACTAAGAGTTTCATATCCTGCCAAACTAATTTTCATAAGTAAGGGAGAAATAAAGATCTTTTCACACAAGCAAATGCTGAGGGAATATGTTTCAACTAGACCAGCCTTACAAGAGGTTCTTAAGAGAGTGCTAAACACGGAACAAAAATAATGACACCTGCTGCCACAAAAGCACGCTTAAGCACATAGCTCACAGGCACTATAAAGTAACCATGCAATCAAGTCTACACAACAACCAGCTAACAACATGATGACAGGATTAAAATCACATATCAATACTAACCTTAAATGTAAATGGGCTGAATGCCCTGCTTGAAAGACATAGAGTGGCAGGCTGGAAAAAAAGAAAAGACCCAACCATCTGTTATTTTCAAGAGACCCATCTCACTTTTAATGACACCCACAGGCTAAAAGTAAAAGGATGGAAAAAGATCTACCATGCAAATGGAAAACAAAAAGAGCAGAAGTTGCTATTATATAAGATAAAGTAGGCTTTAAACCAATAAAAATTAATACAGATAAAGCACAGCATTACATAATAATAAAGGGTACAACCTAACAAGAAGCCCTAACTACCCTGAATATATAAACATCCAACATCGGAGCATCCAGATTTACAAAACAATTTCTCGGCCTACAAAAGGAATTAAAGAACCACAACAATAGTGGGAGACTTCAACACCCCACTGATAGCATTAGACAGATCATTGAGGCAAAAGAAACTGTAGATTGAAAGTCAACACTCGACCAATTGGACTGAATAGACATCTACAGAACACTCTATCAAACAACCAAAAAATATACATTCCTCTCAACTGCATATGAAACTTATTCTAAAATTGACCACATGCTCAGTCATAAAGTTTTTTAAACTCAATAAGTTCAAAAAAATTGAAATCATACCACGCATATCCTCAGACCACAATGCAATTAAAATAGAGATCAATGTCAAGAAGACATACCAAAACTACAGACATACATGGAAATTAAACAACTTGTTCCAGAGTAACTCCTTGGTGAACATCAAATTAAGGTAGAAATAAAAAAAATATATGTGACAATAATGAACATGTGATCATAAGTTACCTAAATCTTGAGGATACAGCAAAAGCAGGGTTACTTTGAAAGTTTATAGCTATAAACACCTTCATCAAGAAGTTAGAAAGATCTCAAATTAACAAGCTACCCTTGCACCTAAAGAAACAAAAATAAAAGAACAAGTCAACCTCAAAGCTAGCAGAGGAAAAGAAATAACTATAATTAGAGAACTGAATGCTATTGAGATGAAAAATCCCTATGAAAGACCAATGAGACCAAGAGTGGGTTCTTTAAAACATGAATAAGATTGATGATATATGTCCAGCTAGATTAACAGAGAAAAAAAGAGAGAAGACTCAAAAATCAAGTCAAAATCAGAAATGACAAAAATGACAGGACAACTAGTCCCACAGATACACAAAAGATCCTTCTGGAAAACTATTAACAAACTTGTGCATAATAATTAAAAAATCCGTGAGAAAGGCATAAATTCCTGAAACGCAGTCTGTCCAGATTGAATCAGGAAGATACTGAAACACTGAATAGACAAATATTGAGCTCTGAAGTTGAATCAGTAATAATAAAAACCTACCAACGCAAAGAAGCCCTGGAACAGATGGATTCACAGCAAAATTCTAACAGGCATACAAAAAAAAAACTGGTCCAAATCCTACTGAAACTATTCCAAGAAATGGATGAGGAGGAACTCCTCCCAAACTCCTATGAAGCCAGCATCAGCTTAATATCAAAATCTGGCAGAGATGCAATAAAAAAAGAAAACTTCAGACCAATATCTCTGGTGTACATAGATGCAAAAATACACAACATAATACTAGTAAATTGAATCCAGAACCACATTAAAAAGCTAATTTCCCATGATCTAGTAGGTTTTATTCCTGAGATCCAAGGTTGGTTCAGTATATGCAAGTCAAAATGTGATTCACCACATAAACAAAATTAAAATTTAAAAAAAATCATCTCGGTAGATGCAGAAAAAGCTTTTGATAAAATCCAACATCCCTTCATAATTAAAAATTTCAACAGACTAGGAAACAAAGGAACATACCTCAAAATAATAAGAGCCATCTATGGCAATCCTATAGCCAACATCATACTGAATGGGCAAAAGCTGGAAACATTCCCCTGGAAAACTGAAACAAGGGAAGGTTTTTCACTCTCACCACTCCCATTCAACATAGTAACTGGAGGTCCTAAACAGGGCAATCAGGCTAGAAAAATAAATAACAGGCATCCAAATTAGAGAGAAAGTCAAACTCTCTGTCTTCACTGAGGATAAAATTCTATACTTAGAAAACCTAAAGACTCTGCCAAAAGGCTACTAGAACTGATAAATGATTTTAGCAAGACATTGAGATACATATCAATGTCATATAAATCAGTAGCATTTCTGTAAATCAGTAATGTTCAGGCTGAGAGTCAAATTAACAACACGATCACAATTACAATAGCCATAGACCAAATGAAATACATAAAAGTACAGCTAGCCAAAGAGGTAAATAATTTCTACAAGGAGAACTACAAAACACTACTGAACGAAATCAGAGATGACACAAATAAATGAAAAAACATTCCACTGCTCATGCATTGGAAGAATCAATATCATTAAAACGGCAAAGTAATCTACAGATTATATTCAATTCCTATCAAACTACCAATGACAATTTTCACAGAATTAGAAAAAACTATTTGAAAATTCATATGGAACCAAAAGAAGAGCCCAAATAATAAGCAAAAAGAAGAAAGCCAGAGGCATCACATAACCTGGCTTGAAACTATGCTATAAGGTGATACTGATACGAAAGCAGACACAGAGATCAATGGAACAACAACAAAAAAAAATCTCAGGAATGAAGCTGCACATCTACAACCATCTGATCTTCAACAAGACCAACAAAAACAAGCAATGGGGAAAAAACTCCCTCCTCAATAGATGTTGCTGGCATAACTGGCTAGCCATATGTGGAAGAATGAAACTAGATGCCTGCCTTTCATCATGTACAAAATCAAATTCAAATTGAATTAAAAATTTAAATGTAATACATCAAACCATAAAAATCCTAGAAGAAAACCTAGAAAATACCTTTCTCAATATAGGCTTAGGCAAAGAATTTATGGCCAAGTTCCCAAAAGCAATTTCAATAAAAATAAAAAATGAAGCAAGACCTAATTAAACAAAAGAGCTTCTGCACAGCAAAAGAAACAATTAACAGAGTAAACAGACAGGATACAGAACGGAAGAAAATCACAAACTATTACACACCTAACAAAAGTCGAATATGTAGGATCTACAATAAACTTCAAGAATTCAACAAAGAAAAATCAAATCACCCCATTAAACAATGAGTGAGGACATGAAAGCTTTTCAAAAGAAGACACACATGTGGCCAACAAATATATGAAAAATGCTTATTATCACTAACCCATAGAGAAATGCAAATCAAAACCAGTGAAATACTACCTCACACCAGTCAAAATGGCTATTAATAAAAAGTCAAAAAACAACAGTTGCTGGTGAGGCTGCAGAGGAAAGGGAATGCTTATACACTGCCTGTGGGAATGTAAATTAGTTTAGCCACTGTGGAAAGTAGTTTGATATTTCTCAAAGATCTTAAAACAGAGCCACCATTAAACTCATTAAACCATTACTGGGTGATAGGGTTTGGATTGTGTCCCTGCCAAAATCTCATGTCGAATTGTGAACCCAAATGTTTGAGGAGGAGCCTGGTGGGAGATGATTGAATCATGGGGGTGGATTTCTCCCTTGCTGTTCTAGTGACAGCTAGTTCTCACAAGAGCTGGTTGTTTAAAAGTGTGTGACACCTTCCCATTCACTCTTTTCCTCCTTCTCCAGCCATGTAAGATGTGCCTGCTTCCCCTTCACCTTCTGCCATAACTGTAATTTTCTTGAGGCCTCCCCAGCCATGCTTCCTGTACAGCCTGTGGAACTGTAATACAATTAAACCTCTTTCCTATAAATTACCCAGACTCAGGTAGTTCTTTATAGCAATGTGAGAATGAAGTAATACACTGGGTATATACCCAAAGGAATATAGATCATTATACCAACAAGATACATGCACTCGTATGTTCATTGCAGTGCTATTCACAATAGCAAAGACATGGTATCAGCCTAGGTGCCCATCAACGGTGGACTGGATAAATAAAATATAGTACATATACGTTGTGGAATAGTACACAGTCCCAAAAATGAATGAGATCATGTTCTTTGAAGCAGCATGGATGGAGCTGGAGGCCATTATCTTAAGCGAATTAACACAGGAACAGAAAAACAAATACTGCATGCTTTTTTTATTATAAGTGGGAGCTAAACATTGAGAAAGTATACACATAAACATGGTGGGGGGAAAATGCTGCAGACTGCTAGAGGAGGGAGGAAGGGAGGGAAGCATAGGTTTAAAAACTACCTACTGGGTACTACGCTCACCACCTGGGTCAAATATACCCTTGTAACAATCTTACATATATACTTTCTGAATCTAAAATAAAAGCTGAAATTTAAAAAAAAATCTCAGACATATTCCTCTGAGGTCACATTAAAATAATTTTTAAAATATTTTATTATTAGCTTAATATCCTTCTTATGGGCCTCAATAGTTTTGTTAAGGACAGAAGACACTTACCACATATCCGCATAACATATATGTCATCCATAAGAATTCAGAAAATAGTCTTGACAAGCAGAATGGCTTACTAGGTTCTTTAGGCCATAGAATGTGCTGCATGAAGATCAATTTCTTGATTTGCAATTATTTTCAATTATTTTCCTGTAAATTCTCTGTGAATTTACACGGCTACAGGTACTATTTTTACTTGGCTATTCATCAACCTCTTTCTACTTAATCATCCAGATCATTTTCTTCAACATATTTCTTCAAAAGTGAGAACCCTTCAAAGTGAAACTATTGGTGTGTGAGTTAGAAAACAATTTATTCCAATGGAGGAAAAGTGTCTTACAATCTGAAAAATACATTAAATGCTTAGATAGAAGCATCCTATGATACAAAATATTTTATTTGTCAATTATCAGTATTATAGAGCTAAACACATAAAAAGAAGAAACATACTCACTATAAAACTAATACTGCCTATTGTGTCTAAATTTTTAAACTTCACATAACCTTTCTACGTTTAAGTTATTTCTATTATTTTGCACCTCTGTGAGAATTTACTAAAACTCCAAATCTCAATTATGCCATTCAACCTTTTACACAATAAAGATGATTTTTTTTACTTCAAAATCCAAGGTTTAGACATCAACTAAAGATGAAATGTAAATTAAAAATATACAGCTTTGAACATCAGTACAAGTATTTGTGTTGTAGAATTACAGTAGTAGTATATGCAATCATATAATATAAATACATATTTTATGTTGCAAACTGTTCACATAAAGCAGCCAGATGTGCTATCTTACACAGAAATTGACTTTAATGGATCCTGTTGTACAACTTAGGTTTATCTAAAGAAAAGCAACTCAGAGAGTACCTTATTAAATAAATACAGTTAATCTGTAACCCCTTTGACATTATGTGCAGTGAAACATTACACTTAAATGAAAGTAAAAATGTTTACATTAGTAAGGCATACTCCATTAAAAGGAAAATTCTCTGTCATCCTCAGTGGCAAAAAAAAAATGAAGTCTGTATAAAATCAAATGTGGATATTTCTAATGGACTGGAAGAATATAAATATAAATCACTGGAGAAAGAGTGACAGGAATACAGACTAGAAAGGATAAAGATGGAATCAAGATGAGAACATTGCTTTGGCACTCTTTTTTTTATTCAGAGGTTTCATGTCTTTCCTAATATTAAAAAGAAGGTGAATGCTTTCCTTGTTATTATCAATATGGGAGGCAATTAATTTATATATTTTACTTTACATAATTTTCCATTTTCATGACTTACAAATTTAAAATATAGTTTATCTACCTTTATTTTAAAGATAGACGTAGCTTTAGAAATGCTGAGGTTTGGATACATACAGTTGTCATGATTCTGTAAAGACAGTTACAGAAATCTATCTACTGAAGACAAAATGGAGCTGAGCAAAATATGAAATGTTCCATCAAAACAACATACAGAAATGAAGTAAAGGAGATAAAGTTTCTATCATCCGATTTTGTTTTTTAATGATTATGATATTTATTTTGAAAGTATCTGACTGATGTTTAAACACAGATGTTTAAAATTAATATTACAATAAATATAGAAAAAAATGGCCAAGCCTTAGAGAGAAAATTTACCTTTGAGGTATTCCAAAATTTTAGTCACCATTTTTAGAGCAAATTTTATCTAGGAAGTTAACTCAACCGTCTCCAGTTATGTACAGATTCCCTTGGCAATAATTTTCACTGCCCTGATTTTTTAAAGTTCTACATTTCTTCTAAGTTTATAATTTACATATTTAAATACTTCCTCTGCCTTCATAGACTAATGAGAATAATTGTCTCTATATTGCTGTACTATTCTCCCAAATTAAATATTTTTTTCTCTTAATGTGCTCAATTCTGCCAACAATGTCTCTTGGGCTTTATTTTATAAATATTTAATTATTTTGATTATCACATTTGGTTTCCATTATTGGATTATATTTTAACTGTGAAGATTAAAGGGTTTACAAGTGTTATAAAGTCTCAACAAATGGTGAATAGAATAAAAAATCTTATTTTGGGACTAGGCGGGATGTCTTTATATTTGGTATTTTCCTATTGTGTGTGAAAATTGTATTCAGCTCTTAATTTTTAAAATAATATAGCCCATATGTAAAATTAGACTTATTAATTTTTATAGTTCATCTTGCAATGTAATATCACTCATTACTGTAACCGCATTCCTGTTACACATCCAATACCCAGCAGAGTGCCCAGTATATAATAGACTGGGTAAATATTTATTGAATGAATAATTAAATTACTTGCAGTTTCATGAGACAGCAACAAATTGCAATATTTGGCTCTTTACAATTTTTCTCCTTGATCTATTTTATCTTCATTTACCTATTCCACACTGCTAGCCTTCAGAGAAATAATATAACATTCCGAAGTGGAATGATTGTGCTTCACATCAGAAGGAGCTATGGAATCACCTGGTGGGAAGTGGAGAAAAGTTAAAAACAATCAAGATTATCAGAATTATTTAGAAAAAGAGCATAACTGAAAGAAAACAATGGAGAAAAGTTTTGAGTTATATTTGCTTATCCAAAAACCTCAGACACTGTTATCTAATTTTATCCATGTGTACATAAATAGAGTCAGGAAAATTAAGAATGGGAAAATAAATTTAAGTTAAAAATCAAATTACAAATTCAAAGAAAAGCCCACACCAACCCTGTGCATCAATAGAAGAAGAATTTTTTCCCTCTATTCAGCCATACTTCACAGACATCCACCTGCACCTCTTCCCTTCCTCTAGAATGGTACATAGTAGAGATAATGAGAAAATGATTAAAAGGTAATTTAAGATCCAAAGAGAACAATCACATTTGTCATGAAATGAAATTCAGAGTATTGAAAAATGCTTTTTAAATAGCCAGGCGATAACAATCCAGAAAAAAAAAAAAGTTAGTGTATCTGGGCTTTTTAATGTCAGTGCTTTTTGTAAGAACCAAAATACACTATTCTTAGGGAATTGCTAATTGCTTTGCTGAAGTTCCTTGGCAACCAAGAAAAGCTGCATATTAGAAAACCATCACCTACCATACTGTGGACACTCATTGATTCTTTCTTTCACAACATAGTGTGATGTGGATAATAAGCTATTGTATGCTTATATATAATAAGAGAAGGTCCTGACTGCCTAAATTAGATTATAACCCCTTCCCTTTTTAAGGATATAAAAGAAACAACACACCCTCGATCTGCCGCCCATTACATCTCCATTAATTTCTCCAGAGATTGTAAATTATTTACAGCCCAGAATTCAAATGAAAATCTTGTCATTCGATACGTAAACTTCCAAAATTTTTCTTTCAAATGTTAGAAATGGAAGAGCTTCTGCAAAGCGTTAGAACATCTAATTCTGTATTTCTGTCACTGTCAGGGTCCTTTTCAATCTCAAAATAATAACCAGGAGAGAATACTTTTCAGATAATATGTGAACAGGGAGAAATTAAAAAATCAGCTGACAAGGTAATACCTCCTGAGTCTCCTCATACAGAGTTTGAAGAGGACAAGATAATGTGTCAAAACTTGCTTTTTCCCCCCTCTATTATTTGTTGAATAGTTTGAAAAGAAAAAGAATACTGAATATAACAAATCATTTGTTGTCAAATTCACCCATAAATCTGAGATTTCTAATATAAAAGCAACAGATCTACAGCTGTTTAAGTGACCACATAGCAAGAAAGAAACATAAAATCAGGCCGGGCACGGTGGCTCACGCCTGTAATCCCAGCACTTTGGGAGGCTGAGGAGGGCGGATCACAAGGTCAGGAGATCGAGACCATCCTGGCTAACACAGCGAAACCCCATCTCTACTAAAAATACAAAAATTAGCCAGGCGTGGTGGTGGGCGCCTGTAGTCCCAGCTGCTGGGGAGGCTGAGGCAGGAGAATGGCGTGAACCCGGGAGGCCTAGCTTGCAGTGAGCCGAGATCGTGCCACTGCACTCCAGCCTGGGTGACAGAGCAAGACTACGTCTCAAAAAAAAAAGAAAAAAAAAAGATGAAAGCAATCCAAAGAAAAAAACCATCTGATATAACAAGGTAAAATATCTATCAACCTATGCACTTTGTTATGTTTTCTCTGTTTGGGAAGAAACAATATAAGTATAAACACAGTCAAGAGGAAAAAAAAATGTTCTCTAGAATTGTACAAAAACCATCACAATATCAGAGAACACAAATCCATCCTATGTCTCAGACTTCTCTCAAACATAAAGGAAATGGCAAACTCTCTGAGGAGGTGACTAATGTTACAGGGAACAGAGAAGGATTTTCAATTTATTCCCAAATCCTTCATAATAATGAAGCCAGGTTCACATCATTTCTACGTCACTATTTTAGTCAAGTCATATTTCATTAACTATATTACCCACACTTTGAAAGGTAAACATATCCAAAGCAAAGGCTATTGATAAAAATATAACTCAAACCAGGCAAAATAATATATATATTGTCAGCACATTTACTGTTGAAATACAAATATTACAGGTAACTTAATTTGTTTCCTTTCACCCATGTTCATAAAAATGTTCAAAAATGACATAAAAATGTCATTATCTCCTTTATACACAAAGGCACTCTAATGAGGCATCCTCAATACTGTTAGTTTTGCACTGATTTATTTAAAACTTCCTACTCAATTTGCCTTGTAACCAATGGTCTACAACAATATTTTTAGTTATACAATTGAAAACCTAACAATTAAATATAAGCACATTTTACCTTTTTATGTTTTTGGAGTCACTATGGCATGAGACAGCTGACCCTATTTCAGGATATAGTTTTATTTTTCAAATATTTTTTATTTTAATTTTTGTAGGTACATAGTAGGTGTATGTATTTATAGGGTACATGGGATGATTTGATATAGACATACAATGCATAAAAATCACATCATGTAAAATGGGGTACCCATCCCCTCAACCATTTATCCTTTTTGTGACAAACAGTCCAATTATACCCTTTTAGTTATTTTTAAATGTACAATTAAATTGTTCATGACTATAGTCACCCAGTTGTGCTATCAAATATTAGATCTTATTTATTTTTTTCTATTTTTTTGTACCAATTAAGCATCCCCATGCTCCCCCCTGCACAGTCCTCCACCTTCCCATCACCCTTCCCAGCCTCTGGTGGCCATCCTTCTACTCTCTATCTCCATGAGTTCAATTGTTTTGACTTTTTAATTCCACAAATAAGTGAGAACATGTGATGTTTGTGTTCTCTGCCTGGCTTATTTCACTTAGCCCATAATGACGTCAAGTTCTATTAATGTTGTAGTAAATGACAAGATATCATTCTTTTTTATGGCTGAATCATACTCTATTTTGTATTAGTACCACATTTTTTTTATCCATTCATCTGTTGATGGACACATAGGTTGCTTCCAAATTTGGGTTACGGTGAGCAATGCTGCAACAAACATGGGAGTGCAGATATCTCCTTGATATACTAATTTCCCTACTTCTGAGTATATCCCCGGTAGTGTGATTGCTGTATCATATGGTAGCTCTATTTTTAGTATTTTTGAGGAACTTCCAAACTGTTCTCCATAGTGGCTATACTAACTTACATTCCCACCAGCAGTGCATGATGGTTCCCTTTTCTTCACATCCTACTCAGCGTTTGTTATTTCCTGACTTTCTGATACAAGCCTTTTTAACTGGTGTGAGATGATAGCTCATTGTAGTTTTGATTTGCATTTCTCTGATAATCAATAATGTTAACCTCCTTGTTATATGCCTGTTTGCAATTTATATGTCTTCTTTTGAAAAATATCTATTCAAATATTTTGCCCATTTTTGATTGGATTATTAAATAGTTTCTGTAGAGTTGTTTGAGCTCCTTATATATTGTGGTAATTAATCCCTTGGTAGATGGTTAGTTTGAAGATGTTTTTTTCCCATTATGTGGGTTGCATCTTCACTTTGTTGGTTATTTCCTTCACTGTGCAGAAACTTTTTAACTCGATGTAATCTTATTTGTACATTTTTGCTTTGGTTGCCTGTGCTTGTGGGGTATTACTTAAAAAATGTTTGCCCAGACTTATGTCCTGCAGATTTTCCCAGATGTTTTCTTGTAGTAATTTAGTAGCCAGGGTCTTAGATTTAAATTTTTGATTCATTTTGATTTGATTTTTATATGCTGAGTGATAGGGGTCTAGTTTCATTCTTCTGCATATGGATATCCAGTTTTCCCAGGAACATTTATTGAAGAGACTGTCTTTTCCCCAGTGCATGTTCTTGGCACCTTTGTCATAAATGAATTTGCTGTAAATGTGTGAACTTATTTCTGGGTTCTCTATTCTTTTCCATTGGTCATGTGTCTGCTTTTATGTCAGTACCTTCCAGCTTTGGTTACTATAGCTTTGTAGTATAATTTGAAGTCAGGTAATATGATTTCTCCAGTTTTAGCCTTTTTGTTCAGGATGGCTTTGGCTATTCTGGGTCTTTTGTGGTTCAATATAAATTGTAGAGTTGTTTTTTTCTATTTCTGTGAAGAATGTTATTTCTATTTTGATAGGGATTTCATTTGATCTGTAGATTGCTTTGAGTAGTATGGGGATTTTTAAAATATTGATTCTTTCAATCCATAAATGTGGAATATTTTTTCATTTTTTTTCCTCTTCAATTTCTTTCACCAGTGCTTTATAATTTTTATTATAGAGAACTTTCACTTCTTGTGTTTAGTTAATTACTGGGTATTTAATTTTATGTGTGGCTACTGTAAATGGAATTACTTTTTTGATTTCCATTTCAGATTGTTCACTGTTGGCCTATAGAAATCCCACTTTTTATGTTGATTTTGTATCCTGCAACTTTACTGAATTTATCAATTCTAGTAGTTTTTTTGTGGAGTCTTTTGGTTATTCCAAATAAAAGATTATATCATCTGCAAACAAGGTATATTAGTCCATTTTCAAACTGCTGATAAAGACATACCTGAGACTGAGAATGGACAAATTACCAAAAAAAAAAAAGAGGTTTAATTGGACTTACAGTTCCACATGGCTAGGGAGGCCTCATAATCATGGCAGAAGGCAAGGAGGAGCAAGTCACATCTTACATGGTTGGTGGCAGGCAAAAAAAAAAAAAAAAAAAGAGCTTGTACAGAGAAATTCCTGTTTTTAAAACCATCAGATCTTGTGAGGCCCACTCACTATCCTGAGAACAGCATGGGAAAGACCCACACCTATGATTCAATCATCTCCCACCGGGTCCCTCCCACAATGTGTAGGAATTATGGGAGCTACAAAGTGAGATTTGGGTGGAGACACAGAGCCAAACCTTATCATTCCACCCATGGCACCTCCCAAATCTCATATCTTCACATTTCAAAACCAATCATGCCTTCCCAACAATCCCCCAAAATCTCAACTCATTTCAGCATTAACTCAAAAGTCCAAAGTCCAAAGTCTCATCCAAGACAAGGCAAGTTACTTCTGCCTATGAGCCTGTAAAATTAAAAGTGATTTAGTTACTTCCTAGATACAATGGAGGTACAGGCATTGGGTAAATACAAGCATTCCAAATGGAAGAAATTGGCCAAAACAAAAGGACTACAGGCCCCATGCAAGTCTGAAATCCAGTGTGGCAGCCAAATTTTAAAGCACCAAAATAATCTCCTTTGACTCCATGTCTCCCATCCTGGCCATGCTGATGCAAGAGGTAGATTCCCATAGTATTGGGCAGCTCTGTCCCTGTGGCTTTGCAGGGTACAGCCTCCCTCCTGGCTTCCTTCACAGGCTGGCATTGACTGTCTGTGGCTTTTCCAGGAATACAGCGCAAGCTGTAAGTGGATCTATCTTTCTGGGGTCTGGAGGATGCAGTACCCCAGTAAGGCAGTACCCTAGTACCTCTGTATGGGGTTCCCACCCCATATTTCCCTTCTGCACTGCCCTAGCAGGAGTTCTCCATAAGGACCCTGCCCTACAGCAAACTTCTGCCTGGGCATCCAGGCATTTCCATACGTCTTCTGAAATCTAGGTGGAGGTTCCCAAACCTCAGTTCTTGACTTCTGCGCATTCACAGGCTCAACACCACGTGGAAGCTGCCAAGGCCTGAGGCTTCCACCCTCTGAAGCCATGGCCTAAGCTCTACTTTGGCCACTTTCAGCCAAGGCTGGAGCAGCTGGGACACAGGGCATCAAGTCCCTAGGCTGCACACAGCACAGGGACCCTGGGCTTGGCCCACAAAACCACTTTTTTCTCGTAGGCCTCTGGGCCTGTGATGGGAGGGGCTGCCATGAAGATTTTTGACATGCCCTGGAGATATTTTCCCCATTGTCTTGAGAATTAACTTTCACCTCTTTGTTACTTATGCAAATTTCTGCAGCAAGCTTGAATTTCTGCTCGAAAATTGAATTTTCTTTTCTGTTGCATTGTCAGGCTGCAGATTTTTCAAACTTTTATGCTGTTTCCCTTTTAAAACTGAATGACTTTAACAGCACCCAAGTTACTTCTTGAACACTGTGCTGCTTAGAAATTTCTTCTGCCAGATACCTTAAATCATCTCTCTCACTTTCAAAGTTCCACAAATCTCTAGGAGAGGAACAAAATGCTAGGAGTCTCTTTGCTAAAACATAACAAGAATCACCTTTGCTCCAGTTCCCAACAAGTTTCTCACTTCCATCTGAGACCACCTCAGCCTGGACTTTATTATCCGTGTCGCTATCAGCATTTTGGGCAAAGCCATTCAACAAGTCTCTTATAATTCATTAATTTAAGCTGATAAAAACTTTATACTTTTTGAATAAGCAAACAAGCAAAAAGAAAACTAATGAAGACTGTAAGCCTTAACTTCTTCTCCCTGCTTTTTAACTTTTTGTCCTTTCTCTATATATCTTACTGTACTATGTATTGAAAAGTTACTGTAGTTACAATTTTTAGATGATTTATTGTCTTTCTGCTTAAGATAGGAGTAGTTTACACACCACAGTTACAGTGTTATATATTCTGTTTTTCTGTGTACTTACTATTACCAGTGAGTTTTGTACATTCAGATGATTTCTCATTGTTCATTTATATCTCTTGCTTTGTTATCAAAGTACTCCCTTCAGCATTTCTTGTAGAACAGGTCTGATATTGATGAAATCCCTCAGTTGTTGGTTGTATAGGAAAATCTTTATTTCTTCTTCATGTTTGAAGATTTTTGCCAGATATATTATCCTATGGTAGAAGTTTTGTTTTTTGTTTTTTTCTTTCAGCATGTAAATATGTCGTGCCACTTTCCCCTGGCTTGTAAGATTTCCAGTGAAAAATCTACTGCCAGACATATTGGAGCTCCATTGTTTGTTATTTTGTTTCTGTTCTCTTGCTGCTTTTAGGATCCTTTCTTTATCCTTGTTCTTTATGAGTTTAATCATTAAAGGCATTCAGGTACTCTTCTTTGAGAAAAGTCTGCTTGGTGTTGTACAACCTTCTTGTACTTAGATATTGATATCTTCCTCTAGGTTTGGGAATTTCTCTTTTACTTTCCCCTTTAATAAACTTTCTTCCCCTATCTCTTTCTCTACTTCCTCTTTAAGCTAAAAAAACTCTCTGGTTTGTCCTTTTGAGGCTATTTTCTACATTCGGTAGATGTACTTCATTGTTCTTTATTATTTTTTATTTTGTCTCCTCTGACCATGTATATTCAAATAGCCTGTCTTCGAGCTCACTAACTCTACTCTGCTTCTCAGTTCTGCTATTAAGAGACTGATGCATTCTTCAGTATGTCAATTGTACTTTTCAACTCCAGGATTTCTGCTTAATTCTTTATGGTTATTTCTATCTCTTTGTTAAATTTATCTGATATCTCTTCTCTGTGTCATCTTGAATTTCTCTGAGCTTCCTCAATACAACTATTCTGAATTCTCTGTCTGAAAAGTCACACATTTCTGTTTCTCCAGTATTGGTCCCTGGTGCTTATTTACTTTATTTGGTAAGATCATGTTTTTCTGAATGATTTTTATACTGTAGATGTTCATCTGTGTCTGGGCACAGAAGAGTTAGGTATATATTTTAGTCTTCTCAGCCTAGACTTCTTTGTACTGTTCTTCTTTGGAAGGCTTTCCAGATATTTGAAAGGACTTTGGCGTTGTGGTCTAAGCTCTATTTGCTTATAAGGCACCCCAATCCAAGTAACACTGTGGTTCTTGCAGACTCACTGAGGTGTCATCTTTATGATCTTGGACAAGATCTGGAAGAATTCTCTGGATTACCAGGCAGAGATACTTTTTCTCTTCCCTTACTTTCTATGAAATGAACAATCTGTCTCTGTTCTCAGCCACCTGGAGCTTGGGGTGGTATTTCACTATCACCTCTGTGGCTGCCACCACTATGACAGTGCTCAGTCAGACTTGAAACCTGCAAAGTAGTGGGTCTCACCCAAGTTCTGCTAAATCACCCCCAGACTATGGCATATGTTCGCTCAAGGCCTTAGGACTCTCCAATTTGCAGGTGGCTAAGCCAACAAGGTCTCTGTCCTTTCCTTCAAGATGGTGAGTTCTATTGTACTGCAGCTGAGCTGGCACGTAAGCCATAAGATGCAGTTCTGCCTACTTTTCCCTCCCCTTTCTAAAGGGAGAGAATCCTTGTCCCACAGCCACAGCTACCACAGGCCAATAGGAAGTACTACCAGTCTACCACCAATATTTCCTTAAGTCCCAAGGGCTCTTCATTCAGCTTATGGTGAATGCTGTCTGACTTGGAGCTCACCTTTCAGGACTGTGGGCTCCCTTCTGGCCCAGGGCAGGTCCAGAAATGTCATCTAAGAGCCAACTCCTGCAATCAGGGATGCCAAGAACCCTCTTGGTGCTATATCTCCCTGTGGCTGAGCTGGTACCTAAGATGCAAGATGAAGATACCTTCGCTTTTCCCTAGGTTTTTCTTAAATGGAAGGACTCTTGCCCCATTGTCACCACAGCTGGGAATGTGCTGAGTGTTACCTAAAGCTAGCAAGTCTCAAGATCTCACCCAAGCCCCTCAGTGTAGTGCCTGGATATTGCTGCTCAAAAGGCTCTTCAGTTAGAAGGTAATGGATGCTTTCAAGACTGGGTTCTTCCCTTCAAGGAAACAGGTTCCTTTCTGGCCCAGGGTATGTCTAGAGATGTAGTTCAGGAGCTAGTGCCTAAAGAGAGGGCCTCAGGCCTCTGACCAGTGCCCAATTCTGCTCTGGCTGAACTGGTATCCAAGATGCAAGACAAAGTCCTTCCCACTCTTTCATCTTCTCTTCTGGAGTGTAAGGTCGGGGTCTGTTTTGGAGTCAAGAGTTGTACATCCTGGAGTTATGGGAGAGGTGAGGCCAGTACTCCTTTAGTGCCACGTGGCCCCTCCCAATCCACTGTCTCTGGGCTCAGTTCACACTAGGACATGGCTAGGATTTGCAATCCTTGTAGTGGGAACTCAAGTTCAGAACACTGGGATCTGTGATTCTCTTCTTGCTAGGGCTGGATTCAATGCTCCCTCCATGTGTGGGCATCAGCTAAGTTTGGTCCAGTTTTGTTTCCTGCTACAATAGGGCAGCACTGGGTTCAAAGCCTCACAAATGCTGTGACCTCTCTCTTTCCCGCAAACTTGCAGGTGATGAGGTGTGAGGGATGATGGGAAGAGGCCATGTGTGTGATTCAAGACTGCTTTTTCTTCCTGTTCAGTGCCTTTCAGTTATATGAAATTAAAATCATTTGCTGTGAGTGCTCACCTGATTTTTTGTTATTATGAAGGTGATTTTGTGTGTGTGTAGATAGTTGTTAAAGTGGTGTCCTTCTGGTGGGGGGCAATCAGTGGAGCCTTCTCTTATGCCGTCTTGTTTCACTGGAAAATCAGGACACAATTTTCAAGAAATGATGAGAGTGAAACTAAAAGACTCACATGGCACTAAGCCTATGATTTTGATTCTGTTAATTTTACTGATTGAGCTAACCCAATAAGTAGATAAATTAATTAGTTGAACATGGTATATTTCTCAACTACATTATAATGGACTGACACACATATGACAAAAACGATTAAGTTAAACATAAAAGAAAGAAAAGTAAAACCACTGATAGCAAGACCAATGCTCATTTATCACCACTAAAGCTGTAGAAAGTTAATGAATTTAATTTTCTTAGTCAAATCACTATTGGGGGAAGCAACTTTCAGTTAACATTTTTATTATATAAATATGATGAAGTCCTGCTAAGTATCAGTAGAATTACTAAAACAAACAAAAACCAAAAAGCACTGCTTCCGTCTTACCCGCAATACTGATATATGCATATATAAATTTACAAATGTGCCAAGAGAGATCTCTGAAAATTGACTTTTAATTTTTACATAAACCACCTTGAACCATTCCATTGTAAAAAAAAATGGCAATGAGACTTCATCAACTAATTTGGCATAGTACTTGTGAGGATTACATTATTAACAAAATGTTTAACTATTGAAGTAGCTTCCAGGAAGTATAAACATGCCCTAAAACATACCACATATAATATGTGATAAAAATAAGTAGTCATTGTCATGGTAAAAACACTGGAGAAAAACAGTATCTGTAGTTATAGTATTACAAACTTACCAGTTAACGATAGGTACTACTTAGCCTTTATTTCAGAATGACCACGTGTTGTTTATAATTTACTAAGACAAATATGTATTTCACTGACATTTGTCTTTTCTTATTTATGAATTGCCAAGAAAGTACAAAACAAAAATATTACTTTTTCAAGAGTAGAAGGTTTCTTCTAATTTTATTTTTCTTCAATTACCCCATTATTTTCTTTGGGGAATAGATGCTATCAAAAAAAGTAAAGCAAGCCATGGAAACAACTGTCTGGTCAATTTTATGTAGACTTCACTGAGAAAAAATAATGATGCACCTGATATCCAACCACTTAAGATATTTGGAAAAAAGTAACTAGAGTCCTAGGGTAATAACCTACTGACATTTAATTAATTATGAAAATATAACCTGCACATTGTGCACATGTGCCCTAAAACTTAAAGTATAATAATGATAATAAAAAGAGTAAAAGTACACCAAAAAAAAAAGAAAATTTTCTGTAGAATGGTATTTCACTTTTACATTAAAGTGATATATACAATGAGCACCTTTTTTTTTCCTTCTTTTTTTCTTTTTGTTTCTTGAGACAGGGTCTCATATGTCAACCAGGCTAAAGTTCAGTGGTGTGATCATGGCTCACTCTTGAAATTTAGAACTCCTTATGAGTTAAAATTTGCCTTTATTTTGTTGGAATTAACTCTTAGAAACATTATAAAAAGTTCTGGGTCAAATTTTACTAACCTGATATTTTGTCTCACAAAATTCAGAAAGACGTGAATTCAGAATTTAAAAATTCACAACACTCCAATGTAAGCCTACAGGTAAACTTGCCTACAGTAGATTCAGAATTCACATCGTTTTATTTTTTTCTTCAATTTTTTTATTATACTTCCAGTTCTGGGATACATATGCAGAATGTGCAGATTTGTTACGTAGGTGTACATGTGCCATGGTGGTTTGCTGCACCCATCAACCCATGACCTACATTAGGTATTTCTCCTAATGCTAAACCTCCCCTAGTCCCCCACCCCCAACAGGCCCTGGTGTGTGATGTTCCCCTTCCTGTGTCCATGTGTTCTCATTGTTCAACTCTCACTTATGAGTGAGAACATGAGGTGTTTGGTTTTCTGTTCCTGTGTTAGTTTGCTGAGAATGATGGTTTCCAGCTTCATCTATGTTCCTGCAAAGAACATGAACTTATTCTTTTTTATGGCTCCATAGTATTCCATGGTACATATGTGCTATATTTTCTTTATCCAGTCTATCACTGATGGACATTTGGGTTGGTTCCAAGTCTTTGCTGTTATGAATAATGCTGCAACATACATATGTGTGCATGTATCTTTATAGTAGAATGATTTATAATCCTTTGGGTATATACCCAGTAATGGGATTGCTGGGTCAAATGGTAAAATGGTATTTCTAGTTTTAGATCTTTGAGGAATCACCACACTGTCTTCCACAGTGGTTGAACTAACTTACACTCCCACCAACAGTGTAAAAGCATTCCTATTTCTCCACATCCTCTCCAGTGTCTGTTGTTTCCTGACTTTAATAATCGCCATTCATTCTAACTGGTGTGAGATGGTACCTCATTGTGCTTTTTTTTTTTGATGGAGTCTTGCTCTGTCGCCCAGGCCAGAGTGCAGTGGAATGATCTCGGCTCATTGCAAGCTCCGCCTCCCAGATTCACTCCATTCTCCTGCCTCAGCCTCCCAAGTAGCTGGGACTACACATGCCCACCACCACGCCCAGCTAATTTTTTTTGTATTTTTAGTAGAGATGGGGTTTCATCGTGTTAGTCAGGATGGTCTCGATCTCCTGACCTTGTGATCCACCCACCTCCCAAAGTGCTGGCCTCCCAAAGTGCTGGGATTACAGGCGTGAGCCACCGCGCCCAGCCGTCATTGTGCTTTTGATTTGCATTTCTCTAATGACCAGTGATGAGCTTTTTTTCATATGTTTGTTGACCACATAAATGTCTTCTTTTGAGAAGCGTCTATTCATAACCTTCACCCACATTTTGATGAGGCTGTTTGTTTTTATCTTGTAAATTTGTTTAAGTTCTTTGTAAATTCTAGATATTAGCCCTTTGTTAGATAGATAGATCGCAAACATTTTCTCCCATTCTGTGGGTTGCCTGTTCACTCTGATGGTAGTTTATTTTGCTGTGCGAAGCTCTTTAGTTTAATTAGATCCCATTTGTCAATCTTGGCTTTTGTTGCCATTGCTTTTGGTGTTTAGTCATGAAGTCTTTGTTCATGCCTATGTCATGAATGGTATTGCCTAGGTTTTCTTCTACTGTTTTTATGGTTTTAGGTCTAACGTTTACGTCTTTAATCCATCTTGAGTTAATTTTTGTATAAGGGGTAAGGAAGTGGTCCAGTTTCACCTTGAAACCAGAAAAATGGCTGGCCAGTTTTCCCAACACCATTTATTAAATAGGGTATCCTTCCCCCAAACCCCATCATCTCAGCCCAAAACCTCCTTAAGCTGATAAGCAACTTCAGCAAAGTCTCAGGATACAAAATCAAAGTACAAAAATCACAAGCATTCCTATACAGCAATAATAGACAAACTGAGAGCCAAATCATGAGTGAACTCCCATTCACAATTGCTTCAAAGAGAATAAAATACCTAGAAATACAACTTACAAGGGATGTGAAGGACCTCTTCAAGGAGAACTACAAACCACTGCTCAAGGAAATAAGAGAGGACACAAACAAATGGAAAACGATTCCATGCCCACGGATAGGAAGAATCAATATCGTGAAAATGGCCATACTGCCCAAAGTAATTTATAAATTCAATGCTACCTCCATCAAACTACCATCGACTTTCTTCACAGAATTAGAAAAAATTACTTTGAATTTCATATGGAACCAAAAAACAGACCGTATAGCCAAGACAATCGTAAGCAAAAAGAACAAAGCTGGAGCCATCACACTACCTGACTTCAAACTATACTACAAGGCTACAGTAACCAAAACAGCATGGTACTGGTACCAAAACAGATATATATACCAATGAAACAAAACAGAGGCCTCAGAAATAACGCCACACATCTACAACCATCTGATCTTTGACAAACTTGATAGTTTTATTTTTAAATACCATGTGTGACTGACAAAACCATATTAATATGCTTGTCATTTATAACAGTCATGCTATAAAGAGTGCATAGAATAAAGTTTACCATCTTTAACATTTTTAATTGTTAGGTATACAGTTCATTCATGTTAACTATGTTCATATCACTGTGCAGCCAATCTCTGGAAGTTTTTCATCTTGCAAAATTGAAACTTTATAATCATTTAACAAAAACTCCCCATTTTCCCCTATTTCCAACCCCTGGAAACCACCATTCTACTTTCTATTTCTATGAAAATGATACTCTAGATACCTCATATAAGTTAAATAATACAGCATTTGTCTTTTTGTTACTGACTTATTTTACTTAGCTTAATGTCTTCAAGGTTCATCCATGTTGTAGTGTGTGTCAGAATTTGTATTCTATTTAGGCTGAGTGATATTACATTGCCTGTATATATACTACATTTTATTTATCCATTTATCCATTGATTACTTGGATTTCTTTTACTTTTGTCTATTTTGAATAATGCTTAGACATGAGTGTGCGATTATCTCTTCAATACCCTGCTTTGAATTATTTGCAAATATACCCAGAAATGAGATTGCTAGATGATATGGTAACACTATTTTTAACTTTTTGAAAAGCCACCAAACTATGTATGTACAAGAGTTCTGATTTCTTTACATTCTCTCACAACACTTTTTATTTTCTCTTTCTTATATTAGACATTGTAATTGGTATGAGATGACACGCATTGTGCTTTTTATTTGCATTTCCCTAATGATTAGAGATTTTGAGCATCTTTTTATATGCTTGTTGGCTATTTGTATATCTTCTTTAGAGGAATGTTTATTCAAGTCTTTGTCCATTTTTTTAATTGAGTCATTTGGGTTTTCTTTTGTTGTTGAGTTGTAAGAGTTCTTTGTGTATTCTGGATATTGACCCCCATCAGACACATAATTTGCAAATATTTTCACCCATTTTTTGGTTTCCTTTTTATTATGTTGAGTGTGTTTTTCAATGCAGTCCATCTTGTTTGGTTTTGATTTTGTTTCCTGTGCTTTTAGTATCATATCAAAACTATCATTGCCAAACCCAATGTATAAACCTTTCCCTCTATGCTTTATTCTAAGAATTTTATAGTTTTTTCTCTTATGTTTAAGTCTTTAATCCAATTTGAGTTAATATTTGCATATGGTATATGTTAAAGTTCCAACTTTATTCTTTCACATGTGGATATCCAGTTTACACATGGTTATTTGTTGAAGAAACCATACTTTCCACATTCAGTAGTCTTGGTTGACCCTATATTGCAAGGGTTTAATATTGGGCTCTTTATTCTATTTCTAATTGCTTTTATTTCATTTTTTTCTTCTCCACCTCCTTTTTCCTTCTACTTGACAAAAATTTTATACATTTAAGTGTATAATATGTTTTCATATGTGTATACATGATGAAATGGCTAAACCAAGCTAATTAATATCATATGTATTGCCCAACAAAGTCACCATTTTGTGGGATGAGAATGCTTATACTCTCTTAGCAATGTTCAATTGTATAATTTATTATTATTAACTATAGTCACTATGATGTAAAATAAGTCTCTTGAAATTATTATCTAACTGAAATTATATATTCTTTGACCAATAGCTCCCCAATCCCCCTCACTCTCAGGCTCTGATAACTGACATTCTACTCTCTGCTTCTATGAGTTCAATTGTTTTAGATTCTATATACGTATGAGATCATGCAGTACTTGTGTTTCCATGCCTGGCATATTTCACTTATCGTAATGTCTTCTAGGTTCATACATATCATCACAAATTACAGAATTTCCTCCTTTATAAAGACAGAGTAGTATTCTGTTGTGTATAAAAACCACATTTCTTTATCTGTTCATTCATTGATGTCCAATTAGGTTGATTCCTTATGTTTGCTATTGTAAAAAATAATGTTGAAATGAACATGGGAGTATAAATATCTCATCAAAATACTGATTTAATTTTCTTTGGATATATACCCACTAGTGAGATTGCTGGATCATATGGCAGTGTTTTTTTTTTAATTTTTGAAAAACCTCCACAGTGGTTTTCATAATGACTCTAATAATTTGCACTCCCACCCATTGTACACACATGTTCCCTTTTCTTCATATTTTCACCAATGCTTATCTTTTGTCTTTTTGATAATAGCCAGTTGAACAGATGTGAAGTGATATATTATTGTAGTCTTAATTTGCATTTTTCTGATGATTAGTAACATTTAGTATTTTAAAATATAAATGTTAGGAATTTCTTTGACTGTTTTTGAAAAATGTTTGTTCAGATCCTATACCCATTGAAATGGGTTATATATTTTCTTAATATTGAGTTGCTTGAGTTCTTTTTGTATCTTGGATATTAACCCATTATCAGATGTATGTCCTGGAAATACTCTCTCCCATTTCATAGGTTATCAATTCATTCTGTTTATTGTTTTCTTGGTTATGTATATGCTTTTTAGTGTGATATAATTCCATTTGTCTATTTTTGCTTCTAATGCTTGTGCTTTTGGTGTCATATATAAAAATTATTGCCCAGACCAATGTTGTAGAGGTTTTCCTTTATGTTTCTTCTAGTAATTTCACAGTTGTAGGTTTTACATTTAACTCTTTATTTTCAGTTGATTTTTCTTCTGATGTGAGATGATGGTCTAATTTCTTTTTCTTCTGCATGTGGATATGCAGTTTTATCAACATCTTATTGAAAAGACTGTGCTTCCCCCATTGTGTGTTCTTGACATCTTTGTCAAAAATCAATTGACCACAGATATTTGGATTTATTTCTGGACTTTCTATTCTGTTCCCTTGGTCAATGTGTCAGTTTTTTATGCCAGTAATAGGCCGTTTTTATTGCTATCATCTGTAGGAGATTTTCAAATCACATAGTGTCACACCTTCAGCTTTGTTCTTTTTTGCTCAAGATTGCTTTAGCTATTTGGGTTCTTTTCTGGTTCCATATAAATGTCAAAATTATTTTTCTATTTCTGTAAAACATATCCTTGAAATTTTATAGGGATTGCACTGAATCTGTAGATTGCTTTGAGTATTATGGACAATTTAACAATATTAATCATTCAAATCCATGAACATAGAATTTATTTCCATTTATTTGTGTCTTCTACAATTTCTTTTATCAGTATTGTATAATTTTCAGTTTACAAATTTTTCATCTCCTTGGTTAAATTTTTCCAAGTATTTCGGGTGTTTTTGTAGCTTTTGTAAATAGTATTTTTGACTTATTTGTATATAGTTTTTTATTAGTGTACAGAAAAGTTATAGATTTTATATGTTCATTTTGTATCTTCCAACTTTACTGACATTTACTATTATTTTCAACAGTTATTTTGTGTAAGTCTTTTGAGGTTTTTCTCTTTTTTTACATGTAAGATCATACCACTTGCAAACAGAGACGATTTAGCTTTACCCTTTCCAATTCAGAAACATTTTATTTCTTCTTTTTGCCTAATTGATCTGGTTAGGACTTCCAATACTATGATGAATACAAGTGGAGAAAATGAGCACCTGTTCTTATTCCTAACATAGAGGAAAAAAAAATCTTTCAACATTTCACTGTTGAGTATAACATTAGCTATGGGCCTCTCATATATGGCCTTTATGGTGTAGCAGTACATTCCTGAAAAACTCATTAGTAGAGAGTTTTTATAATGAAAGGTTGTTGAATTATGTCAAATGTTTTTACTACAACTGTTGTGATAATCATATGGTTCTTGTCCTTCATTCTGTTAATGTGGTGTACCACATTTATTTATTTGCATATGTTTAACCATCCTTTCTTCTCAAGAATAAATTCTGCTTGATAGTTGTGAATGATAATTTTAATGTGCTGCTGACTTGGGCTTACTAATATTATTTTATCTTATTTTTTTTTAATGCTTTGAGATGGAGTCTCCCTCTGTCACCCAGGCTGGAGTGCAGTGGCGTGATCTCAGCTCACTGAAACCTCTGGCTTCCAGGTTCAAGCGATTCTCCTGCCTCAGCCCCCCAAGTTGCTGAAATTAACAGGTGCACACCACCATGCCTGGCTAATTTTTGTATTTTTAGAGACAGTGTTTCACCATGTTGGCCAGGCTCATCTGAAACTCCTGACCTCAAATGATCTGCCTTCCTCAGCCTCCCAAGGTGCTGGAATTACAGGTATGAGCCACCGAACATGGCCAGGGCTTACAATATTTTATTGAGTATTCTTGCATCTATGTTCCTCAAGGATATTGGCTTGTAATTTTCTTTTCTTGAAAAGTCCTTATCTGGCTTTAGTATCTGAGTAATGATAGACTTACAAAATTCATTTGGAAGTATTCTTTTATCTTCAGATTTTTGAAATAATTTGGGAAAGAATGGCATCTTTAAATGTTTGATAAAATTCAGCAGTTAAGCCATTAGGTTCTGGGCTTTTCTTTTTTGGGACACATTTAGTTACTGATTTAAACTCCTGACTTGTTATTGGTCTGTTCAGATCTTCTGTTTCTTTATAATTTAGTCTGCATAGGTTGTATGTTTCCAGGAATTTATCCATTTTTTTAGATTATCCAAAAGTTGGCATATAATTGTTCATAGTAGGCTCATGATTCTATGCATTTCTATAGCAACTGTCATAATGTCTCTTTTATTTCTGACTTTATTTATTTGAGTCTTCTCTTTTTTTCTTTGTTAGTCTGACTAAAGGTTTGTTGATGTTACCTTTTCAAAAAAACAGTTTTTACTTTGTTGATTTTTTCTATCATTTTTCTATTCTGTATTTCATTTATGCCTTCCCTTATTCTTATTATTTCCTCCCTTCAGTTAATTTTGGGATTAGTTTGTTCTGTTTTAGTTTCTTGATGTATAACACTAGACTGTTTATTTTAAATCTTTCCTCTTTTTTGATGTAGGTGTTTATTGCTGTAAATTTTCCTCTTAGGAATGTTTTGGCTGCATCTCATAAGTTTTAGTATGTTTTGTTTTCCAATTTCTGTTGTCTCAAGATTTTTTAAATGTTTATTTTAATTTCTTCTTTCATGCATTGGTAGTTCAGTAGCATGTTGTTTAATTTTTACATATTTGTGAATTTTTCAAATTTTCTTCTTTTATTGATTTATGGTTTCATACAATTATGATTGGAAAAGACACTTAATATTATTTCAATTTCTTAAGAACAATCATGACAGCTCAACTTCCAGGAAGCCACGTCAATAAGAAAAAAGGGAGAGTACTACATCAAGGGAATACCCCATGGGACAAAAGAATCTGAACAAAAGCCTTCAGCCCTAGTCTTTCCCTCTGACAGAGCCTACCCAAATGAGAAGGAACCAGAAAACCAACTATGATAATATGACAAAGCAAGGCTCTTTGACACTCCCAAAAAATCACACTAGCTCACCAGCAATGGAGCCAAACTAAGAAGAAATCCCTGATTTACCTGAAAAAGAATTCAGGAGGTTAGTTATTAAGTTAATCAGTGAGACACCAGAGAAATGCAAAGCCCAGTGAAAGGAAATCCAAAAAAAAAAAGATACAAGAAGTGAAGGGAGAAATATTCAAGGAAATAGATAGCATAAAGAAAAAACAATCAAAACTTCAGCAAACATTGGACACACTTATAGAAATGCAAAATGTTCTGGAAAGTCTCAGCAATAGAATTGAACAAACAGAAGAAAGAAATTCAGAGCTCAAAGACAAGGTCTTCTAATTAACCCAATCAAACAAAGACAAAGAAAAAAGATAAGAAAATATGAACAAAGCCTCCAAGAAGTCACAGATTACGTTAAATGACCAAACCTAAAAATAGTCAGTGATCCTTAGTAATAAGCGAAATCTAAAAGTTTGGAAAACATATTTGGGGAAATAACTGAGGAAAACTTTTTCAGTCTTGCTAGAGACCTAGACATCCAAATACAAGAAGCACAAAGAACACCTGGAAAATTTATTGCAAAAAGATCATCGCCAAGGCACATTGCCATCAGGTTATCTAAAGTAAAGACAAAGGAAAGAATCTTAACTAGTGCTATGAGACAAAAGCACTAGTTAACCCATAATAAAAAAACCTCTCAGATTAACAGCAGGTTTCTCAGCAAAAACCCTACAAGCTAGAAGGAATTAGGGCCCTATCTTCAGCCTCCTTAAACAAAACAATTATGAGCCAAGAATTTTGTATCCAGTGAAACTAAGAGTCATATGTGAAGGAAAGATACAGTCTTTCTCAGACAAACAAATACTGAGAGAATTTGCCACTACCAAGCCACCACTTCAAAAACTGCTAAAAAGGATCTCTAAATGTTGAAACAAATCTTAGAAACATATCAAAACAGAACCTCTATAAAGCACAAATCACACAGGACTTATAAAACAAAAATACAATTTAAAAGGCAAAAAACAAAATACATAGGAAATGAATAGCATGATGAATGGAAGGGTATCTCACATCTCAATACTAACATTGAATGTAAATGACCTAAATGCTCCACTTAAAAGATACTGCACTGCAGAATAGATTAGAACTCACCAACCAACTACCTGCTGCCTTTAAGAGACTCAATTAACACATAAGGATTCACAAAGTGGTGGAAGAAGGCATTTCATGCAAATGGACACCCAAACTAGCAGGGATAGTTATTCTTACATCAGACAAAACAAACTTTAAAGGAACAGTCATCAAAAAAGACAAAGAGGGACATTTTATAATGACAAAAGTCCTTGTCCAACAGGAGAATATCACAATCCTAAATATATATGCAGCTAACACTGGAGCTCCCAAATTTATAAAACAATTACTAATAGACCTAAGAAATGAGATAGACAGCAACACAATAAAAGTGGGGGACTTCAATACTCCACTGAGAACACTAGAAATGGGTCATCAAGACAGAAAGTCAACTCCAAAAGGAACCTTCAAAACCATACAAATACATAGAAACTAAATAACCTTTCCCTGAATTATTATTGGGTCAAAAGGAAATCAAAATGAAAATTAAAAAATTCTTCAAACTGAACAACAATGATACAACCTATCAAAACCTCTTGGATACAGTAAAGATGATGCTAAGAGTAAAGTTCATAGCCCTAAACACCTACATCTAAAAGACTGAAAGAGCACAAGCTGACATTCTATGGTCACACCTCAAGGAACTAGAGAAAGAAGAACAAACCCAGCCCACACCCAGCAGAAGAAAGGAAATAACCAAGACCCACAAGTAATGGAGATATAAAAACACCCTGACAAAAAATTTAAAATAATTGTTATAAGGAAGCTCAGTGAACTAGAAAATGTGGGAACAAAATTTAATGAAATTAGAAAAACAATAAACAAAATAAAAATATAACAGAGATACACTGAAATCATTAAAAAGGAATTCTGAAGCTGAAGAACACAATGAATAAAATGAAAAAGCAATAGAGAGCAAAAACAGAAGAATTGATGAAGCAGAAGAATGAACATGTGAATTTGAAGATAGATTACTTGAAAATTAATTAGAGAGAAACAAGATCTTTGCCACCCAGGTAATCAGTGTAATAACTGATAGGTAGTTTTTTAATCCTCACCCTCCTCCCAACCTCTGTCCTCAAGTAGGCCCCAGTGTCTATTGTTCTTGTCTTTGTGTCCATGTGTACTCAATGATTAGCTCTGACTTACAAGTGGGAACATGTGGTGTTTTTTGTTCTGTTGCGGCATTAATTTGCTTAGGATAATATCATAGGAGTAGTATCAGATAAGTTAAAAAAAAGACTATTTCAAGAAAGACATTTGTCAAACATTTTTACAAGTAAAATATCAATTTGACCTTTTATTTCTCATTTTACTTTCCTCTTACAAAGACACATAAAACTTGCTTCTCATATCCAGTACCAATAAATAAAACACTTTTTACCAGTCCAAACAATACATAAAGATATTAAATAAAAAGCATCTATATCCTTCTTTTCATCTGCCTCTTCCTCCTTCTATCACTCAAAGGCAAACATTGTCAAGAGTTCCTTGTGTTTCTGTAAAAAAAAAAAAAATGTGTACTTTAAGAGTAACTACTCTCCTTGATCACAATTTTTTGCTTCCCTACAGTCCTCCAAAGAGTGAGATATTAATCTTTTAAAGCTGGGATATGATTATGTCATCACCCTGCTTGAAGCCCTTATTATTTACCATTGCATTGGAAATAGAATTTACATCTACAAATTCCTACATGATCTTGCCTAGAACTACCTCTCTGCCTCATTGCACACATTAATGTCTGAATTCAGATACAGTGGCCTTTATTTAAATTCTCTAAGAGAAGTTCCTTCCCAATTCAGAATTTTGAATATGTTCTTTCATCTACTGAATGCCTTTTCCCTCAACTCTTGCATAGCCAGCCCCTTCTCATCCTTCAGGTCTCAGGTTACTGCTAGTTACTCAGAAAATGTATCCCTGACAACCAGATTTAAAGTAAGTCCTGGCACCCCACAGTATTATCTATTCTTCATTCTTTTATTTTCTTTCACAGTAGTATACCACAATTTGTAATTTTTTGCTTACTTTTGCTTATTTGTTTATTTTCTGCCTCTTCCACTGCTTAGTGCACTAAGTTCCAGGATTGTATGGAACTCATTTGTACTGTTCACTGATGGACATATAGAACCTAGAACTGAGTTAGTATATCTTAGACACATAACATCCATTTTTTGTAAGACAAGTACTAATGTGTTTTCTCTCATTAGAGATTAGTTTGCATTTTCTATAATTTAGTATGAATCAAATCTTTTAATATTTATTCATATTGTCATGTGTATCAATTTTTTTTTCTTTTTGAGTAGTATTTCATTGTGGGAATACCACAATTTGTTTATGCATTCACCTGTCAATGGACATTTAGATAGTTGCCAGTTTTTTGCTATTACAGATTAAGTTGCTACTAATATTCACATACAAGTATGAAAATATACTTTCTTTTCTCTTTAGTAAATACTGGCCAATGGTATCACTAGATCACACGGTAAAATGTATTTTTAACAACATGTGGACATGCCAAACTGTTTTTCAAAGTCACTGTACCAGTTTACATTTTTATCAACAGTGTATCAGTGTTCCTTTTCATCCTTGACAGAATTTGGAATGATCTTTAAAAGAAAAATGTGGACATTCTAATGGACAGGTAATGGTATCTTATTGTGATTTTGATTTACATTTCCCTAATGACTAATGATTTTAAGTATCTTTTCTTGTATTTATTGGCTATTTATATATATTTTTATGTATAAATCATGTGTCATTAAACAATACGGATACATTCTGAAAAATGTATCCTTAGGCTATTTTTTCATTGTGTGAACATCATACAGTGTACTTAAACAAACTTTGATAGTTTAGCCTACTACACACCCAGGCTACATAATATAGCCTATTGCTCCTAGAATACAAACATATATGACACGTTGCTGTACTAAATACTGTAGGCAATTTTAACACAATGGTAAATATTTATGTATCTATACATAGAAGAAATACAATGAAAATATGGTATAAAAGGTGAAAAAACGATACACCTGCATAAAGCACTTACCATCGTGAATAGAGCTTATAGGACTGGGAGTAGCTATGAGTCAATTGGTAAGAGGTAAGTGAATGTGAAGGCCTAGGACATTACTGTACACTATTCTAGACTTTATAAACACTGTACACTTAGACCAGACTAAATTTTAAAAGTTTCTGTCTTCAATAATAACTTAACCTTAACTTACTGCAACTTTTTTACTTTATAAACTTTTTAATTTTTTTAACTTTTGACTCTTTTGTAATAACACTTAGCTGAAAACACAAACACACTGTACAGTTGCACAAAAATATATTTATTTATACCCTTATTCTATAAGATTTGTTTGCTATTTTTAATTTTTATTTTTTTAAACTTTTTAATTTTTATTATTAGAAACAAGACACAAGCACACTTAGTAGTTTGGGCCTACACAGGTTCAAGTTATTCAATATAACTGCCTTCCCTCTTCACATCTTGTCCCACTAGAAGATCTTCAGGGGTAATCACATTTGTGGAGCTTTCTTCTTCTATAATAAGAATGCCTTCTTCTGGAATATCACTGAAGAATCTGTCTGAGAAGGTTCACAGTTAATTTATTTTAAAAGTATTAATAAAAGGAGTACACTTTAAAATACAATGAAAATATAGTATAATAAATGCATAAACCAGTAACAGTCATTTGTTATCATTATCAGGTGTTATACATATACATAACTTTTATATTATGCTTTTATATCAATGGCAGTGCAGTAGATTTGTTTACACTAGCATCACCACAAACACATGAGTAATACACTGTGCTACGATGTTACAATGGTTCTTATTACACTAGGTAATAAGAACATTTTCAGCTCTATTATAGTCTTATGGAACCACTGTCATGTATGTGGTCTACTTTTGGCTGAAATTTATTATGTGGCTCGTGATTGTATCGTGTATTCAAATATTTTGCCCATTTCCTTTTTGGATGGTTTGTATTCTTATTGAGTAGAAAGATATATTTACATATTCTAGACACAAGTCTTGTGTCTAATACCTGTGATGCAAATATTCTATCTTAGTGTGCTCTGTTTTCAGCATGCACATACACATTTATAATTGTATGGCTTCCTAATACATCATCATATTTATCATTATGAAGTGTCTCTCTTTATCTCTGGTAACCTGCTTTGTCTTGAAATATATTTTATCTGATACTAAAATATCACTCTAGCTTTCTTATGCTTAATATTTGTAAGACATCATTTTTCTATATTTACCTTTAATCTATTTGTATACTTACATTGAAAGTGTGTCTCTTAGAGACAGATATAGTAGAGTCCTGCTTTTTTCCACTCTGTCAATGGCAACCTTTTAATTTAAGTGTTTGCACGGATGTCCAACCCTTTGAATGCAAGATTTTTTTTTTTTTGCTTACCTGTGGTGATAGATATAACTAAACTTATGCAAGATTATTTTTTTAAGCTCATCGGCTATTGTTAGCGTTAGTGTATTTTATGTGTGGCGCAAGCTAATTCTTCCAATGTGGCCCAGGGAAAAAATATTGAACACCCATGGTTTAGACCATTAAAATGTAATCCAAATAGTAATATTTTTACTTTAGGTTAACCATCGTGTTATTATTATTATTATTAGTAGTAGTAGTAGTAGTAGTATTGGAGTAACAAAAATGTCAGTTAGTCAACATTTATTTAACATTGAATATATCATATTCCCATAGGCTCTGGGAATACATGAATAAACCAGATAGACAAAACAGTCTGTCCCTTTGACTGCTGGGATTGTCAGCCTTGCTTAACTACAAGGCTTAACAGAGGTTTCAACTATAAATCTTTTTTAAAAATTTGTATTTTACTTTAAGTTCAGGGATACATGTGGAAGACGTGCAGGTTTGTTACATAGGGAAACATGTGCCATGGTGGTTTGCTGCACCTCTCAAACCATCACTTAGGTATTAAGCCCCACATGCATTAGCTATTTTCCCTGATGCTCTCCCTCCACCTGCCCCCAACAAAGGCCAGTAGGTGTTGTTCACCTCCCTGTGTCCATGTGTTCTTATTGTTCAGCTCCCACTTATAAGTGAGAACATGCTAACCATTGTACTATTTATTTTCTCTTTGTCTCTTATGTTTATTTATTCCTCTATTTTTCCTTCTCTATTTTCTTTTTAAATATTTAAAATATTTGGATACTTTTTTTTTATATGAACCTGTTTACTATATCCCTGTGTGTAGTTTTTCAGTGGTTGACTGATGATTTGCAATAAACATACTTAACAATTCACAGTCTATTTAAAGTTAATATTGTGCCATTTTACCCCAAATGTAGAAATCTTGCAACTTTTTGCAAGATTTCTCTTTATTGATGCTATTGTTACAATTGTCAAAAAATTATGTTTTCACACACAGAAAACCACACCAGACTATGTTATATTTACTTTCCAAAGTTGTGTATATTTTAAGAACTTAAGAGAAAATAGTCTTTTATAGTTCGGTAGATAAATACCATTTCAGTTGTTCTTCCTTTCTTCCAGAAGATTAAAGCTTCTCTTTGATATTCACAAATAACTTTAGTATTTCTTGTAGAGTAGCTCTATTCATGATGAAATCTCTTAGTTTTCCTTCATCTGAAAATGTCATTGTTTATTCCTCATGTGCTAGGAAAATAGAATGCATGGTTGACTTTTTTTTTTCTTTTTAACTTCAAAGATTTTGTTCCATTGTTTTCTGGACTTCATAGTTTGTGATGAGACTTCTACAATGTTTGAATTCTTGTTCCACTGTGTGTAATTTATTATTTTGGGGGGAAGATTTAAAGGTTTTTTTCTTTAGCTTTGGTTTTCAGCAGTTTAATTGTGATGTGTATAGACATAGCCTCTTCTGAATTTATTCTATTTGAAGACTGTTGAACTTCTTGAATCTGTGAATGTATGCTTTTCCCTACATTTGAGAGGTTTTTGGTCATTATGTCTTCAGATAAATTTTCCACTTCAATCTCCTTCTCTTCTTCTAGAATTCTAATTACTTTTGGATAGTGTTCCACAAGTCCCATTGCTCATTTTTTTCAATTTTTATTATTCTCCCTTTTACAATTTGGATAATTTCTGGTGATCCAGTAATTTTCTCTTTAGTTTCCCTGATTCTTTCCTATGTCAATTTTTAAAATTGCTGATATTTAACTTTTTGTTCTAAATATTCCATTTTGTTCTTGTATTATATTTTATATTTTCTCTGATAACTCTATCTTTCTATTTATGGCAAGTATGTTTACCTCTACCTCATGGAACACAGTTAGAATAGCTGTTATGTTACAGGGTACTAAGTTTTGGTTACACAAGATAAAAAAATCACAGAGATTAACTGTACAGCATAGTGCCTATAGTTAACAATATTGTATTGTTGACTTAAAAATTTGCAAAGAGTTTAGATCTTATGTGAAGTGTTCTTATATTATCAATAATAATAGTAATGATAATAATAATAAGTAAAGACAGCAGGAGGAAGTCTTTGGAGGTGATAGGTTTATGACATAGATTGTGGTGATGACTTCACAAGTGTATCTTTATCTCCAAACTTATCAAGTTGTATATACATTAAATATGTGTGGCATTTGTGTGTCAATCATATTTCAACAAATGCAAATCAAAATCACAATGAGATAGAATATCACACTAGCAAGATGGCTATTACTAAAAAGTCAAAAAACAACATATGCTGGCGAGGTTGGAGAGAAAAGGGAGCACTTATATCCTGCTGGTGAAAATGTAAACTAGGTCGTCCACTGTGGAAGGCAGTTTCGAGATTTCTCAGAGAACATAAAACAAAACTACCATTCCATGCAGCTATCCCTCTAGCGGATATATGCCCAAAAGAAAATACATAATTATATCAAAAAGACATAAGCACTAATATGTTCATCACAGCCCTATTCACAACAGCAATAGAATCAACCAAGATGCCCATCAAAAGTGGACTGGTTGAAGAAAATGTGGTACATATGCACCATGGAATACTACGCAACCACAAAAAATGAAATCATGTCCTTTGCATAAACAAAAATGCACCTGAAGGCCATTATCTTAAGTGAACTAATGCAGGAAGAGAAAACCAAATACCACAATACACATGGACACAAAGGTGGGAACAATAGACACTGGAGACTGCTTGAGAGGGGTGGGAGAAGAGGGTGGGCTGGAAGGCAACTTATTATGCACTATGCTTACTATCTAGGTAACAGGATCATTCATACACTAAGCCTCAGCAACACAAAATTTACCCATGTAACAAACCTGCACATGTACCCCCTAGAACCCAAAATAAAAGAAGAAAATAAAAGTTTCATAAAGGAAATATACTCAAAATCATGATAATAATTTACATATTATAAGAGCTCCATCACAAAATAAAATCAACAGTGTTAGGAGAAACTGAAACTAATTTATAATGAATTCAATGAACTATAAGTTCTATGCTTCATGGAAATTAGGGACTAGAGTTAATTCTTGATTCACGCCTATTCCAACCTCAACAACACTCATCCTCTGAGGTGTATCATCAACAATTTGACATTCCAGTTAGTTAAATTCCATGCTATTTTTAAGAACAATAAGCATAGAGAAAAAAATTTTAAGTATATAAAGTTGTTTCAGCCAACAAATGTAGGGTAATTGCTACAAGTAAATGAATATCTTGTCACTACCCTATACATTCTCAGATAATTGCTAGAAATAAATGTCTACCTTGTCAATCTGCAAATAAATAAATAAATAAATAAATAAATAAATAAATAAATAAAAGTTTTGGTCTGATAGTTCCAACATTTTAAAATTATTTGGAATCTAGGAAATTATTGTTTGTTTTATCAGGCAATCAACCTGATTCAGACTACGTATTTTACTTGAAGTTTCTCTGAAACTATCCAAGCAGGTTATTAAGCAGGGACTTTGAAATGACAGCATGAAACTCAAGAGAAGAGTTGAGTATAGATATGGAGTCATATACCTAAAGACAATAATTGAAACAAATGAGTGTATTAATAAGACAATATGTGTAAAAATGAAAGGTTAAAAAATGAATAAAATACCAATCTAGGTATCAGATAAGAGAAACAAGAAAAGAGATAAAGATATCAAGCTTAGTTTTTGTCACCATGCCTAGATTATAGTTGATGATCAATAATATCTGTTGAATCTGTGAATAAAAAGACAACATAAGGATGAAGTGAAATAATTCTAAAGTTAGAATAGAGTTAAACATAGTTTGAGTTAAAGAGAAAGAATACAGTAGATAAAGAGTTAAATAGAATAAATTGAGATTAGAAACATTGATAAAAATATAAGGACTCTGTATTAGAAGCAATGCATCATGGTAGCATTATTACAAATTTCCTGATATGATAGAAAAAGTCATAGGATTCAACATGTACCTTTAGTGGTAAAATAAACTTTACTTTGCAATTAATTGAATTACATAAAAGTAAGGGAAAAGAAGGTATCACATCAGATCTTCATAAGTGAGTGGTTAGATAAATAATGGTAACCCATTCTTTAAGATAAAGTAAATGGAAGACTTTATGTTTAACATCTCCTTTCACCCCACCCTCTACATTCCAAACAATGCACTACAAAAAGGGGCATAGCACTGACATCATCAAATGGTATAAACATCAAGATAAGAGATGTTTCTTACATAAAAGGGAAAGAATAATTATTGAAACATGTGAAGAGAATCCCATCTCCACATCACAGTCCAATTCCACATGAATGGTGAAATTAAAGATAGCATCCACTAGAGAATATTTTTATTTATCCTGTGAAAGAACAATGTTTTTTAAAGCAAAGGAAGAGAAATTTTTCTGTGATAAGAATTTAGAATATAAAGAGATTTGTTCACAAAGAACAATAGAATGGTAGGGATGAAGGCCAGTGGTAGTGCTGAAAAGAGCTGGGGTAAGGGTGTGTGCAGTGTCATAGGGAGATAATAATACAGAGGAAATAGTTTTAGAGAGGCATTATCTTTCAGCTGGCCATTAAGGGTAACAGAAATTCAATCACGGGTAGAACTTACTGATCTTAAGAAGTCTATTATTGATGAGAGAACTAACAAAGGATTGCAGGTTTAACCTGTTCTGACTTTGATATGTGTTTCTGTTCTTGCCTGTGACACCCCTTAGGTTGGTGAGAGCTGCCTTTAGGTTACATGGGAGCAGCAAGGAGGATACTTGTATGGATGTGATCTACCACAATTTGAGCAGCCTCTAGTTTTGGTGAGATCTGCCACACTATCTGTAAAATGGACAAAAAAGAGAAAAGGACAATTGAACATAGAGGTGCACAAGAAAGAAGCAATATGAGCTCATACCTAGTTTTCTTTTGCTGTTGGTCAGAGATGATCTCTTTATTGTATTTAAATATACATTACATAAAATTTGCCAATTTAACCATATTTAATTGTAGTTTTTGGCATTAATTACCTTCACAACATTTTGCAACCATAACTACTATCTGTTTCCAAAACATTTATACCACCTGAAACAGAAACTTATAACCATTAAGTAATAACTCCTCACTACCATCATCTACCCGCAGCCCCTGGTGATTTCTAATCTACTGTCTTTCTCTATGAATTTGCCTATTTTAGCTATCTCACCTTCATTTCCTAAAAAAGATATTGGTCATTGGTTAAGAGTGCTGAGTTATCATCTTGAGAGGACTCGCCACTGATGGTATACTGAGACAACGTATAAACTAGAGAACAGTAAACAGCTTACAATGGCCAGAATAGTCATAAAAATGAGCTAAGTGACTCAAGTACCATCCAGTAGATATTTCTTGGAAATGAAATATTAGAAAGACAATGTTCTATCTAAAGGTTACAATGACTTTTCAACTCCTGCCAACTGTTGTCATTAATTAATTAGAAACTCAGTGCTGCCAGAATTTTCTTTTTTAGGAAAACTAGAACATTCGGACTGTTAGGCAAAAAATCCAAAATTTTAAAAGTCTGTAGGTCAAATCTGGCCCTCATGTCATCAGCTTACGGACTTTATTATTAAAAAGTCTTATTTCTTTGCAAAAAATGCTATTATATTTTAAATGACGTGCGTTTGTAATGGAACAAAGATATAAGCTTTGTGACATTTTTGAGCAACTTTGAGAGGCCCAGGTATATATGCACAAAATGAGTATTTCCCAAAGATGAGGAATGGCAAAGCAGAACTAGCAGAAGGTCAGGAATCCAAGGGATTCTAGAATGGTAAGTTATTTATTTGTGCCTTTATATTATTTAATTCATTTTTCCTTTCGATAAAACTGTATATATTTATCACGTACAACATGATATTTTGAAGTTTACATATGTTGTCTAATGGTTAAATCTAGCTAGTAATGTATTACCTCATATTGCTCTTATTTTTGTGATGAGAACGCTTAACATGCACTCCCTTAGCGTTTGTCAAGAATACAATATATTATGGTTAAATATAGTCACCTTGCTGTACAATAGATCTCTCGAATATATTCTTCCTATCTCCTGACCAACATCTCCCCTACCTCCCCTTCCTCCTAACCACCCTAGCCTCTGGAACCACCATTCTACTGTACTTCCCTGAGATTAACTTTTTAAGATTACATATATGAGTGAGATCATCTGGTATTTATCTTTCTGTGTCTTTTAAAAGTAGTGCCTTGCAATTGATAAGCATTCAATAATTATTTGTTCAATGGTTAAAAAAAGGAAAGAAATAAACATCAGTTTATATGATCTGATTGGACCATTCAAATTAATAATTCCTTCATTAAAGTTATAAAAAGGCATTTCACTTTCTAAACATTTGGAAGAGGCAGCTTTTTAGCTTTCCTGGATTTTCCTAAACTAAGAAAATTGGTGATAATTCATAGGGTCCCATTTTGTGAGAAAGTTTTAAGGATTTTCTGTTTTAGATGTCAGAATAATAAAAAAAAGTTTAAAACAGTAACTATGAAGATCCTTCTGGTGAGACTGACAATAAGTGTGTTTTACTTTTTGAAACACTCAATATTTACTTTAAACATTTTATATAAAATTATATTGATCTATCCTACAAAATATCCCCTGAAAAACATATATGGTATTAATTTAAAACAGGAGATATAAGCCTAGAACACCGAAAGTTCAAGTCCCTTTTTCTGTTCCAAGCAGTACATAATAAATTTTTATTCAGTATTTATTTACTTGAGTACTATTGAAAATTGTATCAATTCTCACAGCCTTGGCTTCAATTTTTTTTTTTTTTTTTTTTGTCCTTCTCTGCGATATAAATTCTGATGGTTCCCTCTTGTGGTGAAAATCAGAAAATCAGAAGAGGTTCTAAGTATTTCCTTTCATTTTCTTGTTTATAAAAAGATCTAAAATAAAACCCACTGTGAAAAAAATCAAAATGTATAAACTTAGTTATTTCTGAAATGTTTGAATTTATTTTCCCTGTCCTCAAGAACTTAACAGCTAATAGGGAATAAAGGCACAGGAGCAGATATTTCAAGATAGTGTTATTGATACAAAAAGGAATGATTTTCATAACAAGCAGTAGTGGCACAAAGTAAGTGTCTGATTCTTTTACCTCTTGGGAATCTTAGGTAGGAAATAATACTGTTTGTTTGATTCTTCAGGGCTTTGGTTAGAATTCTAAGCTACAATTATGTGAGAAGAAAGCCAAGTGTCATAATTATCCTGGAGGCAGAATGGCGAGGGCTCAACACTGGGATCAGAAAAAAATGGAACTAAGGCAAATATTAAGAGTCAAACTTGAGAGCTAAACAGAGATTAATTATCCAGGGATGATATTAGAGATGAGCAATAGGTAGACTTTGGCCAAAAACAAAACAAAACAAAAAGGTGTAGAAAATTTCACAGGTGATTTCTTTCTTGTAGTAAAATATACATTACATAAACTTTGCCACTTTGATTATATTTTTTCCTTTGCACATCTTAATGTTTTAGGTTCTTTAAAATTTATTTAAATATTTTTAGGGGTACAAGTGATTTTTCATTACATGGGTGGATTGTGTAGTGGTGAAGTCTGGGCTTTAGGTGTACCCATCACCAGAATAGTGTATATTGTACCCAACAGGTAATTTTTCATCCCTCACCCTCCTCCCAAACTCCCCACTTCTCAGTCTCCAATGTCCATTGTACCACTCTGTATACCTTCATATACCCATAGCTTAGCTCCCATTTTTAAGTGAGAACGTGTGGTATTCGGTTTTCTATTTCTGAGTTACTTCCTTTAGGTTAATGGCCTCGAGTTCCATCTACGTTGCTGCAAAACATATTATTTCTTCATTCTGTTTTATGGCTGAGTAATATTTCATCATATATGTGTATATATGTATGTGTGTATATGTATATATGTGTGTATATATGTATATATATGTGTGTATGTGTGTGTGTGTATATATATATCACACACTTTATCCACTCATACGTTATTGGGCATTTAAGTTTATTCCAACTCTTTGCATCTGTAAATGGTGCTGCAATAAACATACATGTGCAGATGTCTTTTGTATATAACGACTTATTTTCCTTTGGGTAGACACCTAGCAGTGGGATTGCTGGGTTGAGCAGTAGATCTACTTTTAGTTCTTTGAGAAATCTCCATGCTGTTTTCCATAGAGGTTGTACTGATTTACACTCCACTAACAGCGTGTAAGCGTTTCCCTTTCACCAAATCCACACCAACATCTATTGTTGACTTTTTAATAATAGTCACTCTGGCTGGGGTAAGGTGTTATCTCATTGTGGTTTAATTTGAATTTCCCTGATCATTAGTGATGTTGAACATTTTTTCATATGTTTGTTCGTCATTTGTATATCTTCCTTTGAGAAATTTCTATTCATGTCATTTGCCTACTATTTAATAATATTATTCATTTATTTCTTGCTGATTTGAGTCCCTTATAGATTTTAGATATTAGTTATTTTTTGGATATATGGACTGCAAACATTTCTTCCCATTTTGTAGGTTGTCTATTATTTTCTTGTTATTTCTTTTGCTGTGCAGAAGCTTTTTAGTTTAGTTAATTCCCTCTTATTTATTCTTTATTTTTATTGCATTTGCTTTCAGGGTCTCAGTCATAAATTATTTGCCTAATCCAATATCCAGAAGAGCTTTTCCTGTTACCTTCTGGGTTTGTTATAGGTTCAGGTCTTAGATTTAAGTTTTTAATCCATCTTGAGTTAGTTTTTGTATATGGTAAGAGATAGGGAACCAGTTACATTCTTCTGCCACTGACTATTCAATTTTCTGAACACCATTTATTGAATAGTTATTTTCCCAGTGTATGTTTCTGTCTGATTTGTCAAACATCAGTTGCTATACATGTTGGGCTTTATTTCTAGGTTCTCTATTCGGTTCCATGGGTCTCTGTATCTACTTTTATACTAGTACCATGCATATTTGGTTACTATAAACTTAGAGTATAATTTTGATTTGGGTCATGGGATACCTCCAGCTTTGTTATTTTTACTTAGAATTGCTTTAGCTACTTGGGCTCTTTTGTGGTTCCATATGAATCTTAGAACTTATTTTTTCCTAATTCTCTGAAAAATGACATTGATGTTTCAATAGAAATCTCATATAATGTACGTATTTCTTTGAGCAGTATGGTCATTTTAACAATGTTGATTATTCCAATCCATGATTATGGAATGTTTTTTCATTTGTTTGTAACATCTCTGATTTCTTTCAGCAGTGTTTTTGTAGTTCTCCTTGTAGAGAGCTTTCACTTCCTTGGTTACGTATACTAGGTTTTTTTTTTTTTTTTTTTTTTTTTCGCAGCTAGTGTAAATGGAATTGAGTTCTTGAATTGATTTTCATCTTGGTAATTATTGGTCTATAGCAGTGCTACAGATTTGTATACATATATTTTTAACCTAAGACCTTAGTGAATTCATTTATCACATCTAAGAGTTTTTTGGAGGAGTCTTTAGGGTTTTCCAGGTATAAGATCATATCATCAACAAGCAGAGATAGGTTAGCTTTCTCTTTTCCAATTTGGATGCCCTTTATTTTTTTCTCTTGTTTGATTGCTCTGCCTAGGACTTCTATTACTATGCTAAATAGAAGTGGTGAAAGTGAGCATCTTTGCCTTATTCCAGATCATAGGAAGAATACTTTCAACTTTTCCCCATTCAGTATGATGTTGGCTGATGGTTTGTCATTTATGGCTTTTATTAATTTATGTTCCTTCTATGCCTAGTTTGTTGAAGGTTTTTATCATGCAGGAACTTTGGATTTTGTCAAATGCTTTTTCTGCATCTATTAAATTGATCATATAGCTTTTGTGTGTAAGTTCTTTAAATGTCTGGTAGAATTCAATTATGCATGTGTCTGGTACTGGGCTTTTATTTGTTGGGAGATTTTTTATTACAGAGTTAATCATTATGCTTTCTGTTAGTCTTTTCAGGATTTCTGTCTATTCCTGATTCAAGCTTGTGAGGATGTTTATTTCAAGGAATGTATTCATTCCCTCCAGATTTTATAGTTTCTTTACATAGAAGTGTTCATAGTAGTTTCAGATGATCTTTCATATTTCTGTGATAACCATTGTAATGTCTCCATTTGCATTTCTGATTGATCTTATTTGAATCTTCTCTCTTCTTGCTTAATCTACATAGTCTGGTAATTTTATCTTTTCAAAAAAACAACTTTTTATTTCATTGATCCTTTGTAATTTTCTCTTCAATTTCATTTATTTCTGTTCTGATCTTTGCTATTTCTTTTCTGCCAGCTTTGGGTTTGGCTTGTCGTAGTTTCTCTAGTTCCTTGTGGTGTAACATTACCTTGTCAATTCGTGATCTTTCTGTTTCTTTGATGTAGGAATTTAGCAATATAAATGTTCCTCTTAGCACTGTTATTGCTCTATCCAAGGGATTTTTATAACCTGTATTACTGTTATCATAAATTGTGGAAATTGTGTAAATTTTCATCTTGATTTTATTATTGACTAAAAGAGTATTCAGGAGCAGATTAATTTCCATGTATTTGTATAGTTTTGAGAGTTCATCTTGGAATTGATTTCTAGTTTTATTTCACTGTGGTCTGATAAGATACTTTACATAATTTTGATTTTCTTAAAATGTATTGAGACTTGTTTTGTGGCCTATCATATGGCCTATCTTGGAGAATATTCCATGTGCTGATAAGAAAAATGTATCTTTTTCAGGTTTTGGGTAGAATATTATGTAAATTCCTGATAGGTCCATTTGTTTCAGAGTCCAGTTTAAGTCCAGTATTTGTTAACTTTCTGCCTCAATGATCTCTCTAGTGCAGTTAATGGAATGTTGAATTCCTTCATTATTATTGTATTGCTGCCTATATCTTTTTTAAGGTCTAATAGTATTTGTTTTATGAATCGGTGAGCTCTGGTATTAGGTGCATATATATTTAGGATTGTTATATCTTCTTCTGAAATAGATCCCTTTATCATCATATAATGACCTTATTTGACTTTATATTATTTTATAATTACCTTCTTTGTCTTCTTTGTCTGCTGTTGATTTAAAGTTTGTTTTGCCTGATATGAGAACAGCTACTCCTGCTCACTTTTGTTTTCCATTTGCACAGAATTTTTTCTTCTCACTTCCTTACCTTTAATCTAAAAGAACCTTTATGTGTTAGGTGGGTTGCTTGATGGCAACAGATGTTTGGTTTGTGTGTGTGTGAGTGTGTTTAATCCATTCTGCGAATCTATATCTTCTATGTGGGGCATTTAAATCATTTACATTCAAAGTAAATATTGAGAGGTGAGGTACTGTTCCAGTCATCATGTTGATTGTTACCTAGTTGCTTTATTTTCTTCATTGTGTGCTACTGTTACATAAGCCCTGAGAGTTTCATACTTGCAGGCATTTTTATTTTTGGTTGAATTATTCCTTTTGCTCTTTACTTCCAGTTGACATGTAATAATTGTACATATTTATGGCATACAGAGTGGTATTTTGTTCATGTATTTTGATACATGAATACAATGTATAATGATCATATCAAGGTAATTAGCACATCCATCACCTCTAACATTTATTATTTCTTTGTAATGGGAAATCTCTGAATCCTCTCTTAGCTTTTTGAAAATATGGAGTAATTTATAACTAACCACATTTGCCCTACAGTTTGGCAGAATATCAGAGTGCATTTCTCCCATCTAGCTGTAATTTTGTACTCAATAACCAACATTTCCCCAAGCTCCCTTCTTCCTTACTCTTCCCAGCCTCTATACCCACAATTCTACTCTCTACTTCTGTGAACTCAAAAATAATGTTTTCAGTTCCCATGTGAGTGAGAACATGTGGTATTTATCTTTCTGTAACTGACTTATTTCGCTTAACATAATGTCCTTCAGGCTGAGACTCAGGCCTTGATTCAGAGAAATGATGAATCTGCAGGTATCATGGAAATGGCTAGGTGAAGTGATTAATTTGTACTTAATTCATAAAAGAACAGCTTTGTTTTCAAATTTGAAATTCATGTATTTATATACAGGTGTGTATCAACCTTTGAGGTTGATGTTTAGAACACCTTTGAGCATTTCTTATAGGGCTGGCCTAGCAGTGACATATTGCTTAAGCATTTGCTTTACTGGGAAATATTTTCTTTCTCTTTCATTTATGAAACTTAATATGGCTGAATATAGAATTATTGGTTGACAGTTATTCTATTGGAGGAGACTAAATATAGGATCCCAATCCCTTCTGGCTTGTAAGATTTCTGCCGAGAAGTCTGATGTTAGTCTGATAGGTTTTCTTTTGTAAATTATTTGATTATTCTGTCTCACTGCTGTTAGAATTATTTCTTTCGTGTTGTCTTTAGATAATCTGATGACAATATGCCTTGACGATGTTCTTTTTGCTGTGAATCTCCCAGGAGTTATTTCAGCTTCTTGTATTTGCATATCAAGTCTCTAGCAAGGCCATGAACATTTTCCTTAATTATTCATTCAAATATGTTTTCCAAGCTTTTATTCCCCCTCTGAAACACCTATGATTCTTAGGTTTGGATGTTTTACATAATCCCATATTTTTTGGAGACTGTTCACTTCTTTTCCTTCTTTTCTCTTTATTTTTGCCTGATTCAAAAGCCTTGTCTTCATGCTCTGAAATTCTTTCTTCTACTTGGTCTAGTGTATTGTTAAAACTTTCCATTACATTTTGTAGTTCTATACCCGAGTCTTTCATTTCCAGAGTTCTGTTTGTTTTTCTTAAAATATCTATCTCAAGAACATTTTTCATTCATATTACAAATTACTTTTTTATTTTTTATGCAGAAATCTACATTTGTATGTGAAATCTTCATATATTTAAATCTTTTTTATTTAACTTTTATTTTAAGTTCAGGGGTACATGTGCAAGTTTGTTTATAGGTAAACTTATGTCATGGAGGTTTGTTGTACAGATTATTTCATCACCCAGCTATTAAGCCTAGTACTCAGTTCTTTGTATGACCCTCTCCTTCCTCTAACCCTCCAACAGGCCTCGGTGTCAGCTATTTCCCTCTATGTGTCCATGTATTCTCATTATTTCGCTCCTACTTATAAGTGAGTGCATGTGGTATTTGGTTTTCTAGTCCTGCATTAGTTTGCTAAGAATAATGACCTCCAGCTCCACCCATGTTTCTGCAAATAATATAATCTCTTTTATGACTGTATAGTATTCCCTTGTGTATGTACCACATTTTCTTTATCTACTCTACCTTTGATGGACGTTGAAGCTGATTTCATGTTTTTGTTATTTTGAATAGTTCTGCAATGAAAATATGCATGCATGTGTCTTCATGATAGAACAATTTATATTCCCTTGGGTATATACCCAGTAATGGGATTGCTGGGTTGAATGGTATTTCTGTTTTTAGGTATTTGAGGAATTCCCACACTCTTTTCCACAATTATTAAACTAATTTACATTCCCACCAACAGTGTATAAATATTTTTTTATTTCACAACCTTGTCAGCATGTTATTTTTTGACTTTTTAATAATAGCCATTCCAACCGGTGAGAGATGGTATCTCATTGCACTTTTGATTTGCGTTTCTCCAATGATCAGAGATGTTGAGCTTTGTTTTTGTATGCATGTTGGCCACATGTGTGTCTTGTTTAAAAAATTGTCTGTTCATGTCCTTTGCCCATTTTGATAGGGTTGTTTCTTTTTTATTGTAGTAAATTTGTTTATGTTCCTTATAGATGCTGGATAATAGACCTTCGTCGTATGCATAATTGGCAAATATTTTCTCATATTACGTAGGTTGTCTGTTTATTCTATTGATTGTTTCTCTTGCTGTCCAGAAGCTCTTTAATTTAATTAGATCCCATTTGTCAATTTTTGTTATTGTTGCAATTGCTTTTGTTGTCTTTGTCATAAAATCTTTGCTCTTTCTTATGTCCAGAATGGTATTGTCTGGGTTTTTATAGTGTTGGGTTTTACATTTAAGTATTCACTCCACCTTAAGTTAATTTTTGTACATGGTGTGAGGAAGTGGCACCATTTCAATCTTCTGTATATGGCTAGCCAGTTATCCCAGCACTATTTATGGTTTAGGGAGCACTTTCCCCATTGCTGGTTTCTGTCAGCAGATAGTTGTAGGTTTGCAGCCTTATTTTTTGGCTATTATTTTCCACTGGTCTGTGTGCATTTTTTTTTTTCCAGTACCATGCTGCTTGGGTTACTGTAGGATAGCATGCAGCGGAGTAGCATAATAGTAGCATAATATCTTCAACTTTGCTCTTTTTGCTTAAAATTTTCTTCACTACTCAGACTCTTTTTTTGGTCCCATGTGAATGCTAATATAGCTCTTTTTTTTTTCTAGTTCTGTGAGGAATGTCATTCGTAGTTTAACAGCAATTGCATTGAATCTGGAAGTTGCTTTGGGCACTATGGTCATTTTTTTTTTTTTCAGACAGAGTCTCCCTCTGTCGCCCAGGTTGGAGTGCAGTGGTATAATCTCAGCTCACTGCAACCTCCGTCTCCCGGGTTCAAGTGATTCTTTTGCCTCAGCCCCCCCAGTAGCTAGGACTACAGACACGTACAATCACGCCAAGCTAATTTTTTTTTGTTTTGTATTTTTAGTAGAGACGGGGTTTCACCATATTGGCCAGGCTGGTCTCGAACTCCTGATCTCATGATCCGCCCACCTTGGCCTCCCAAAGTTCTGGGATTACAGGCATGAGCCACCATTCCCAGGCACTATGGCCATTTTAACAGTACTGATTCTTCCTATCCATAAGCATGCAATATTTTTCCATTTTTTTGTCATCTCTGGTTTCTTTGAGCAGTGTTTGTTTGTTTGTTTGCTTGCTTGTTTGTTTGAGATGCAGTCTCACCTTGTTGCCCAGGCTGGAGTGCAGTGGCGTGATCTCAGCTCACTACAACCTCCACCTCCTGCATTCAAGCAATTCTCCTCCCTTAGTCTCTTGAGTGGCTGGGACTATAAGAACGCAACACCATGCCCAGCTAATTTTTGTATTTTTAGTAGAGATGGGGTTTCACCATGTTGGCCAGACTGGTCTCGACCTCCTGACCTCAAGTGCTTTGCCCACCTTGGCCTCACAAAGTGCTGGGATTACAGGCATAAGCCACTGTGCCCGGTCCTGAGCAGTGCTTTGTAGTTCTCTTTGTAGAGAACCTTCACCTCCATCGTTAGCTGTATTCCTAGGTATTTTATTATTTTTGTGGCAATTGTGAATGGAATTGCTTTCCTGATTTGGCTCTTGGGTTGACTGTTGTTAGTGTATAGAAATGCTAGTGATTTTTGCACATTAATTTTGTATCCTGAGACTGCTGAAGTTGTTTATCAGCTTAAGGAGCTTTTGGGCTGAGATTATGGGGTTTCGTAGATATTGGATTATGTCATCTGAAAATAAGAATAGTTTGACTTCCTCTCATCCTATTTGAATGTCCTTTATTTCTTTCTCTTGCCTAATTTTCCTGGCCAGGACATCCAGTACAATGTTTAATAAGAATGGTGAGGGAGGGCATCCTTGTCTTATGCCAGTTTTCAAGGGGAATGCTTCTGGCTTTTGCTCATTCAGTATGACATTGGTTGTGGGTTTATCATAGATGGCTCTTATTATTTTGAGGCGTGTTTTTTTAATACCTAGTTTATTGAGAGTTTTGAACCTGAAGAGCTCTTGAATTTTATTGAAAGCCCTTTCTGTGTCAATTGAGATAATCATGTACTTTTGTATTTAGTTCTGTTTATGTGATGACTTACATTTATTGATTTGAATATGTTGAACCAACCTCTCATCTCAGGGACAAAGACTACCTGATTGTGTTGGACTAACTTTTTGATGTGCTGCTGGTTTCAGTTTGCCACTATTTTCTTGAGGATTTTTGCATCAATGGTCATCAAAAATATTGGCCTGAAGTTTTTTTTTTTTTTAATTTGTTGTGTCTCTGTCAGGTTTTGGTATCAGAACTATGCTGGCCTCATAGAAGGAGTTAGGGAGGAGTCCTTCCTTTTCAATTTTTTGGAATTGTTTCAGTAGAAAATGGTGCCAGATTTTCTTTGTACATTTGGTAGAATTTGGCTGTGGATGTTGATTTGTAATTCATCTTGTCATGGGCTTTTTTTTGTTTCGTCGGTTTTTGGTTGGTATAGTATTACTGATTCAATTTTGGAGCTCATTACTGGTCTTTTCCACAATTCAATTTTTTCCTATCTCAATCATGGGAGGTTGTATTTGTCCAGGAATTCATCCATTTCTTTTAGATTTTCTATTTTTATGTGCATAGAGCTGTTCATAATATTCTCTAATGGTTATTGGTATTTCTGTGAAGTCAGTGGTAACATCCCCTTTGTCATTTCTAATTATGTTTATTTGGTCTCTCTTTTCTTCTTTGTTGGTCTAGCTAGTGGTCTATCTATGTTATTAATATTGTCAAAAAAACTCTTGTATTTCTTGATCTTTTGAGTGGTTTTTCTTGTCTCAATTTCTTTCAATTCAGCTCTAATTTTGGTTATATGAATTATTTTTCATTTTTTTATGTTGGTTTTCAGTTTTCTCTTGGATCCCATTGAACAGCTTTATGGTTCACATTTTGAATTATTTGTCTGGTATTTCAATTATTTCATTTTAGTTTGAATCTATTGGTAGAGAGTTAGTGTGATCTTTTCAGGGTGTTATAAAATTCTTGGTTTTTTTTTTCATATTGCCAGAATTATTTTTTCTCATTCCTTCTCATCTGGGTAGATTATTTATTCTTATTATTATTGAATTTATTTTTTATTTCACTAGATTTTTCCTTTTTGAGAATGTGACTTCGATATGTTTAGTTCACACTCACCTGTCTTTGATTCTGTGTGCCTTCAGTAGAAAAGACTGTGTGAATCCTTGGTTACAGAGAACCTTTGTGTGATGACATTCTCAGATGATGATTGTAGTAGTTACGTACTTGTTGTGAGCAGGTTCACTCTCTCCTGTGAGGCCAGAATTGAAGAGGTGTCATGAAGCTTACAATGTTTCCCAATGGTGTGCACTTTCTTTTCCCAGTGCTTTTTTGCACTAGGTTGAACAGTTTAGTCTTCCGCCCATTAGGAGGTATCTATGGATGAAAACCAGCTGCAGCTGAAGCAGGTGGGTACATGCACTAACACAATGGTGGACAAAAGTCCCATTTTTGACAGAAGTGGCTGTGGGGGCTTCCAGTGAAATACACTGTGGTCTTCGCAGGGTGGAGTGAGGGAGCCACCTCAGCTCTGCTACCAGGCAAGCAGGAAAGCAATCTGCCTCCCTATCATGTTCCTATCCCAGTGATCTGGATAGTCCAATCAGACAGGCACCTGTGTCCATCTGCAGAAATGCTAACATTCTGTGTAAAGTGGCAGTAAGACTCTACCCTTCATGCAAGCCTGAGACCAGAGGGCACTTCTCCTATGAAGACGCAGTTACCTCAAAGTGCCCCAGAAAGGCAGTCAACAGGTGCAACCATGCTGATCTTCCATGGGGAAGCCCCAGCTGTGACTGCAGTGGTGTGTGAGAGGGAGGAGAAGTCTCCTGCTCCAAGTCCCTGCCTGAGCACTGGAGCTGCTTGACTACTGGGGCAGAACTGATGTTTTTACCCACTGAGCTCAACACTGTGGCTGTGCTTCTGCTGAAAAAAACTTCCCACAAGCAGGAAGTTCTGGAACACAGAAAAGCCTGCACTCTTGTTTCTTTTGTTCCATGGGGTGCTTCCTTGTTTTGGTACACTCCCTCTTCCCCTAGGAGTACCAATCTCCCAAGGGCCAGACTACTGTGAATTCTGCTGCTCCTCTGCATCTAGCTGCCCTCTGGGGATGCTGCAATCTAAGCTGGTGCTGGTGAATGTCTGCAAGGGATCCAGTAATGAGAAGACACAAGGGCTGGAGGTCTCTGAGCAGAACAAAGTCCCATGATGCATGCGCACCCAGTACAGTGCCCACTAATAAAGCTTGGGTCCAGGAGGAAAGGGAAAGAAATTTGCACATGCAAGGTAATCCCCTCGAGAAGTCCCCAAATCACAGCCCACTCCTGTACTTGGTCTTGTGGGGGCAAAGAAGCTCTTTTTGAGTTTGGATACCAGCAGTCAAGGGCTAGAGAGGCTAAAATCTTTCCCACTTACCTTTTCCACAGAATACAAAGTCTCTCAGGGTTTGATCTCTGCCAGCTTCTTCTTACTTTCTTTTTATGTGTATCATAGATGCTTCCAATTAACTTTCTTATAGGTTCCAGCACTCTCCCCTTAGCACTCTGCTTGGGCTATGATTAATCATTTCTAGTATAGGTTCTTCCTTCTGAGGATAATTGGTCACCAATGTCTCTAGTTAGTCACCTGGATAAGCTATCCAATGCCTCGGGCTATGGACAGGTCTGGGGGACTTGTAGTGGCTTGAGCTCTGTTCTTAGCTCCAGAAGAGGATAATATAATGTGGAGCTGCACTGGGATGACCTGTCCTCTGGTCTCCCAGTAGCAGGTGCATGCATCTCCTCAGATGGGTGGTGCAGGAGAGTGGCATAAACTCTATAAGATGCCATTAGTTGTAAATATCCCTAATGTGGTGGCTTTCTCAATTACTAACTGTAGTAGTAACGTACTGGACACATAAATAGGCTTAAGGCCCCGAGTAGCCAGGGTGGTGTGGGCAATGGTGTTAGCTGAGGTTGCACAAAATATTTTTCATTCCTGAGTGCTGTGTTACTGTGTGAGCAGATGTTGTAATGAGCTGTGTCAGGTGACCTCTGGCCAAGAGATGGTGCTTGCAGAAGAGGGCCAGGCAGTGGCGGCTGTGGAATTTATGCTTGGCTTGTGCTACCCAGGCCAAGTACTCAGATCTTCCGGGTGATGAGTGGGGCCATGAGCCTCCCAATAGTCCTTTTCATTGTGTTATGCTCCAAAGGCCAGTTGAGGGGCAATGTTAGATGAGTGAGGAAAGTCCACATTCTGGCTACCCACGTGTGGACACAAGCCAATGGGGATTGGAAGGCAGTTTCCTGTGTACTGAAGTAGTATTCCAGGGAGGAGTTAAACTGCCTCTGCTGTGCAAAAGAATTGGCATGAGAGAGGGGTGTAACAAGTAGCAGTGAGGCATGCCCTGCTCCCCTGTCCTTGATGTGGTGGATCTCACACCCATAGACTTCTCCTGGCAACAGCTAGCTGGGTCTTGGACAGTTCTGGGCTTACAATGTAAAATTTCCCTAGGCCACAAGCCTTCCCACCTGGGAAAAAGGCCACAGCTTTCAGGCCACGCCCCTCCCATTTACCCACAAAACAGGGGCAGCCAGCACCCACACCCATGGCAAGAGCATGCTTCCTGCTCACCTTCAATTCTGTTTAAAGGAATCCATCCCACTCTAGATTAGATTGCACATCTCAGTCGGAAGCTGCTGCTAACCTGTGACTACCACTTGTTAGTTGGCAGAATTCTATGAGGTCCCCTATGAGTTTGATCAGGAATATCTTCCCTCTGTCTTTGCTGGGCTATAAAAGTGCACACAAAACACTTCTTGATGCCTCTCCTTCTCATGCAGTCCTCACTACTCACCAAATAACCTTCAACACTGGGTAGAGTTAAGGCACTCACTCCCTCATTGCCTGGATTTCCCGGCTCCCCAGTGAGAATAAGTATCATGCAGACAGTTTCTCCCCCTTTCACACTCTAGAAACACAGTTTTCTGCCTCTCTCAAGGTAGAGATTGCTGCACACCTCTCCATGCAATGTGTCTGAAGTTTCTTTCATTTTTTGTTAGGCACCTGCGTTTTTTCTCCGATGAAAGTTTACAGTGTGAATCTTTACACTCTATTTTACTCTAAGTGGATGAGGCACATTAATAAAACCCCCAATAAACCATCTTGAAGATAAAACCATTTTAACCATATTTCAGTGTACAGTTCAGTGGCACTAATTACCTTCATAACACTGTGAAACCATCATTACCATCTATTCCAAAACTTTTCATCCCAAACAGGAACTCATAATTGGTAGAATTGTATTTAGAAGGCAGAATGGAGGGTTTAGACTTCCAATTGAGGAGGCATTTAAAGTTTATCCTTGAGGCAAACTCTGCATCAAATGCATAATAATGTTAGATAAAAATAGAAATTATGAGAATAAAAGGCACATTAAGGCCAAAAAAAAAAAACAGGAAAATATTCTCTATGGATCATTAATAAAGAGAAAGAAACACCAATAAGTAAAGCTAAAGCAATGACCTGCTGCTCTCTGAATTCAAAATCGGGGGGTGGATTTAGAAATTAGTCTCCCACAGGGAAACTACACTTTACATTTATATATTTATATACACACACATTTATATACACACACATTTACATTTATATATATAAATATATACATATTTATATATATACACACATACATATATATAGTATATATATACATTATATATATACACACGTGTATATACTATATATATACACACACACACACATATATACTATATATATACATATATAGATAGATAGATAGATAGATAGATAGATAGATACCGGTATATATACATGTATATATGTGTGTGTGTGTATATATATATAGCGGCATTTTAAACCCTATTTGTCCCCCATGCAGTAAACCAGAAATGTGAAGGAATTAATGTTTTTCAGGGTAGCCCTCAATGAATGTATGACAGAAACTGGTGAATAAATACTTCAGCTCTCTTAATTCTTCAGGGGTTTAAATCTGAGGTCCGTATTTTACACTAGGTTTTAGTATTCCTTAGAAGAATTATGTTTTATTAACGTGCAGTGAAGTGATAATTTGCTTAATAATAAACCCTTTTGGCTACTTTCCCTTCTCTACCTCACTTTTTCCTTCCCTTTGCAGTATTTTTTAAATATTACTTCCAAAATAAACAATTTAAACTGGAATCTTTGCTTTAAAGTTTGGTTCTGGAAAAGCACAAACTAAGACATACTGTTATAGACTGAAGATACCAGGGAGCCAGGTAAAGGTAAGCAACTCTGTAGCTCTCTTTAACTGCTAGAAAGGGAGAGGTATAGAGAAGAAAGAAAGAGAAAAAGTATCTCCAATTCAAAAAGCTAAAAAATAATAATAATAATTGCATAGTCTTAAAAGACTTTAAAATATGTGTGTTTAGGAGACTCTTAGAGATAAATGAATAATTAAAATTTATAATAAGAAGAACAAAACAAGGCAGAAACAAAACAAGGAGGATATGAATATTAATCTATTAGAAATATTAGAAAGAAAAATTTTAGTAATTATAATACGAGTATTAATGTACAGGTAAACATTTGACTAGACCTTAAAGAGAGAATTATAAAACTGGAAGATGGTATTGAGGAATTCACCCATTATGCAGGACAGAAGAAAATCCTTAAGGAATCTAAATAGGGAATTAAAAAGATGATACACAAATACCTTCCAAGATGGCTGAATATGAACAGCTCTGGTCTGCAGCTCCCAGCGTGATCGACACAGAAGATGGGTGATTTCTGCATTTCCAACTGAGGTACCTGGTTTGTCTCAATGGGACTGGTTGGACAGTGAGTGCAGCCCACGGAGGGCTAGCTGAAGCAGGGTGGGGCATCTTTTCACCCTGGAAGCACAAGGGGCTGGGGCATTTCCCTTTCCTAGCCAAGGGAAGCCTTGGCAGACTACCTGGAAAAATGGGACACTCCCCACCCAAATACTGTGCTTTTCTGAAGGTCTTAGCAATCTGCAGACAAGGTGATTGTCTCCCATGCCTGGATTGGCAGGTCCCACACCCTTGGAGCATTACTCACTGATAGTGCAGCAGTCTGAGATCGATCTGTGAGTTGGCAGCCTGGCTGGGGGAGGGGCATGTGCCATTGCTGAGGCTTGAGTAGGTAAACAAAGCGGCCAGGAAGCTCAAAATGGGCAAAGCCCACCACAGCTCAACAAGGCCTACTGCCTCTAGCCTCCACCTCTGTGGGCAGGGAATAGCTGAACAAAAGGCAGCAGACAACTTCTGCAGACTTAAACATCCCTGTCTGACAGCTGTGAAGAGAGCAGTGGTTCTCCCAGCACAGCATTTGAGCTCTGAGAGAAAGGACAGACTGCCCCATCAAGTGAGTCCCTGGCCCCATGTAGCCTAACTGGGAGACACCTCTGAGTAGGGGCTGACAGACATCTCATATAGGCGGCTGCCCCTCTGGGAAGAAGCTTCCAGAGGAAGGATCAGGGAGCAATATTTGCTGTTCTGCAGCCTCCACTGGTGATACCCAGGCAAACAGGGTCTGGAGTGGAACTCCAGCAAACTCCAACAGACCTGCAGCTGAGGGAACTGTTAGAAGGAAAACTAACAAACAGAAAGGAATAGCATCAACATCAACAAAAAGGTCATCTTCACCAAAACGCCATCTGTAGGTCACCAACATCAAAAACCAAAGGTAGATAAAACCACAAAGATGGGGAGAAACCAGAGCAGAAAAGCTGAAAATTTTAAAAATCAGAGCATCTCTTCTCCTCCAAAGGATTGTAGCTCCTAGCCAGCAATGGTACAAAGCTGGACGGAGAATGACTTTGATGAGCTGACAGAAGTAGGCTTCGGAAGATCAGTAATAACAAAATTCTCCGAGCTAAAGGAGGATGTTTGAACCCATTGCAAGGAAGCTAAAAACCTTGAAAAAAGATTAGAAGAATGGCTAACTAGAATAAACACTGTAGAGAAGACCTTACTTAAATGACCTGATGGAGCTGAAAACCATGGCACAAGAACTTCGTAACACATGCAAAAGCTTCAATAGCTGATTCGATCAAGTGGAAGAAAGGGTAGCAGTGATTGGAGATCAGATTAATGAAATAAAGTGAGAAAACAAGGTTAGAGAAAAAAGAGTAAAACGAAATGAACATAGCCTCCAATAAATATGGGACTATGTGAAAAGACCAAATCTATATTTGATTGGTGTACCTCAAAGTGATGGGGAGAATGGAACCAAGTTGGAAAACACTCTTCAGTATATTATGCAGGAGAACTTCCACAACCTAGCAAGGTAGGCCAACATTCAACTTCAGGAAATACAGAGAACAACACAAAGATACTCCTCGAGAAGAGCAACCCCAAGACACATAATTGTCAGATTCACCAAGGTTGAAATGAAGGAAAAAGTGTTAAGGGCAGCCAGAGAGAAAGGTCGAGTTACCCACAAAGGGAAGCCCATCAGACTAACAGTGGATCTCTTGGCAGAAACCCTACAAGCCAGAAGAGATTGGCAGCCAATATTCAACATTCTTAAAGAAGAGAATTTTCAACCCAGAATTTCATATCTAGCCAAATTAAGCTTCATAAGAAAAAGATAAATGAAATACTTTACAGACAAGCAAATGTTGAGAGATTTTGTCACCACCAGGCCTGCCTTAGAAGAGCTCCTGAAGGAAGCACTTAACATGGAAAGGAAAAACTGGTACTAGCCACTGCAAAAACATACCAAATTGTAAAGACCATCAATACTATGAAGAAACCGTATCAACTTATGGGCAAAACAACCAGCTAGCATCATAATGACAGGAACAAATTCACACATAACAATGTTAACCTTAAATGTAAATGGGCTAAATGGCCCAATTAAAAGACACAGACTGGCAAATTGGATAAAGAGTCAAGACCCATTTGTGTGCTCTATTCAGGAGACCCTTCTCACATGCAAAGACGCACATAGGCTCAAAATAAAGGAATGGAGGAAGATCTACCAAGCAAATGGAAAGCAAAAAAAAAGCAGGGGTTGCAATCCTACTCTATGATAAAACAGACTTTAAACCTACGAAGATCAAAAGAGACAAAGAAGGTCATTACATAATGGTAAAGGAATCAATTCAACAAGAAGAGCTAACTGTCCTAAATATATATGCACCCAATACAGGAAGACCCAGATTCACAAAGCAAGTCCTTAGAGATCTACAAAGAGACTTAGACTCCCACACATTAATGAGACTTTAACGCCCCACTGTCAATATTAGACAGATCAATGAGACAGAATTTTAACAAGGATATCCAGGACTTGAACTCAGCTCTGCATCAAGTAGACCTAATAGAATTCTCCATCCCAAATCAACAGTATATACATTCTTCTCAGCACCACATCACACTTATTCCAAAATTGAACACATAATTGGAAGTAAAACACTCCTCAGCAAATGTAAAAGAACAGAAATCACAACAAAACTGTCTCTCAGACCACAGTGCAATCAAATTAGAACTCAGGATTAAGAAACTCACTCAAAAGTGCACAACTACATGGATACTGAGCAACTTGCTCCTGAATGACTACTGGGAAAATAACGAAATGAAGGCAGAAATAAAGATGTTCTTTGAAACCAATGAGAACAAAGACACAACGTACCAGAATCTCTGGGACACATTTAGAGCAGTGTGTAGGGGGAAGTTTATAGCACTAAATGTCCACAACAGAAAGCAGGAAACATCTAAAATCAACACTCTAATATCACAATTAAAAGAAGTAGAGAAGCAAGAGCAAACAAATTCAAAAGCTAGCAGATGGCAAGAAATAACTAAGATCAGAGCAGAACTGAAAAACATAAAGACACAAAAAACCCTTCAAAACATCAATGAATCCAGGAGCTGGTTTTTTGAAAACATCAACAAAATTGGTAGACTGCTAACAAAGCTAATAACGAAGAAAAGAGAGAAGAATCAAATAGATGCAATAAAAAATGATAAAGGGGATATCATCACCGATCCCACAGAAACACAAATTACCATCGGAAAATACTATAAACACCTCTACACAAATAAACTAGAAAATCTAGAAAAAATTGATAAATTCCTGGACACATACACTCTCCCAAGACTAAACCAGGAAGACTTGAATCTCTGAATAGATCAATAACAGGCTCTGAAATTGAGGCAATAATTAGTAGCCTACCAGCGAAAAAAATTGCAGGACCAGACAAATTCACAGCCTAATTCTACAAGAGGTACAAAGAGGAGCTGGTACCATTCCTTCTGAAACTACTGCAATCAATAGAAAAAGAGGGAATCCTCCCTAATTCATTTTATGAGGCCAACATCATCTGATACCAATGCATGGCAGAGACACAACAAAAAAAGAGAATTTTAGACCAACACCCCTGATGAACATCAATGCAAAAATCCTCAATAAAATACTGGCAAACCGAATCCAGCAGCACATCAAAAAGCTTATCCACCACGATCAAGTGGGCTTTATCCCTGGGATGTAAGGCTAGTTGAATGCATGCAAAATCAATAAACATAATCCATCACATAAACAGAACCAAAGACAAAGCAGAAAAGGCCTTCGACAAAATTCAACAACGCTTCATGCTAAATCTCTCAATAAACTAGGTATTGGTGGAACATATCTCAAAATAATAAGAGCTATTTATGACAAACCCACAGCCAATATCATACTGAATGGGCACACACTGGAAGCATTCCCTTTGAAAACCAGCACAAGACAAGGCTGCCCTCTCTCACCACTCCTATTCAACATAGTGTTGGAAGTTCTGGCTAGGGAAATCAGGAAAGAGAAAGAAATAAAGGGTATTCAATTAGGAAAAGAGGAAGTAAAGTTGTCCCTGTTTGCAGATGACATGATTATATATTTAGAAAACCCCATCGTCTCAGCCCAAAATCTCCTTAAGCTGATATGCAACTTCAGCAAAGGCTCAGGATACAAAATCAATGTGCAAAAATCACAAGCATTCCTACACACAATTAACAGATATACAGAGAGCCAAATCATGAGTGAAATCCCATCCACAATTGCTACAAAGAGAATAAAATATGTAGGAATCCAACTCACAAGAGATGTGAAGGACCTCTTCAAGGAGAACTACAAACCACTGCTCAGTGAAATAAAAGAGGACACAAACATATGGAAGAATAGTCCATGCTCCTAGATAGGAAGAATCAATATCGTGAAAATGGCCATACTACCCAAAGTAATTTATAGATTCAATGCCATCCCCATCAAGCTACCAATGACTTTCTTCACAGAATTGGAAAAAAACTACTTTAAAGTTCATATGGAACCATTAAAAACTCCGCATTGCCAAGGCAATCCCTAAGCCAAAAGAACAAAGCTGGAGGCATCACGCTACCTGACTTCAACTATACTATAAGGCTATAGTAACCAAAACAGCATGGTACTGGTACCAAAACAGAGATATAGAACAATGGAACAGAACAAAGGCCTCAGAAATAACACTACACATCTACAACCATCTGATCTTTGACAAACCTGAGAAAAACAAGCAATGGGGAAAGAATTCCCTATTTAATAAATGGTGTTGGGAAAACTGACTAGCCATGTGCAGAAAACTGAAACTGGATCCCTTTCTTACACCTTATACAAAAATTAATTCAAGATGGATTAAAGACTTACATGTTAGACCTAAAACCATAAAAACCCTAGAAGAAAACCTAGGCAATACCATTCAGGACATAGGCATGGGCAAGGACTTCATGTCTAAAACACCAAAAGCAATGGCAACAAAAGCCAAAATTGACAAATGGGATCTAATTAAACTAAAGAGCTTCTGCATGGCAAAAGAAACTACCATCAGAGTGAACAGGCAACCTACAGAATGGGAGAAAGTTTTCCAATCTACCCATCTGACAAAGGGCTAACATCCAGAATCTACAAAGAACTCAAACAAATTTATAAGAAAAAGACAAACAACCCTATCAAAAAGTGGCCAAAAGATATGAACAGACACCTCTCAAAAGAAGACATTTATGCAATCAAAAGACACATGAAAAAATGCTCATCATCACCAGTCATCAAAGAAATGCAAATCAAAACCATAATGGGATACCATCTCACGCAAGTTAGAATGGCAATCGTTTAATGGATTTAATCATTTAATCATTAAGTCAGGAAACAACAGATGCTGGAGAGGATGTGGAGAAATAGGAACACTTTTACACTGTTGGTGGGAGTGTAAATTGGTTCAACAATTGTGGAAGACAGTGTGGCGATTCCTCAGGGATCTACAACTAGAATTACCATTTGACCCAGCCATCCCATAACTGGGTATATACCCAAAGGATTATAAATCATGCTGCTATAAAGACACGAGCACACGTATGTTTATTGCAGCACTATTCACAATAGCAAAGACTTGGAACCAACCCAAATGTCCATCAATGATAGACTGGATTAAGAAAATGTGGCACATATACATCATGGAATACTATGCAGCCATAAAAAAGAATGAGTTCATGTCTTTTTCAGGGACATGGATGAAGCTGAAAACCATCATTTTCTGAAGAACAGAAAACCAAACATGGCATGTTCTCACTCATAATTGGGAGTTGAACAATGAGAACATATCACACACTGGGGCCAGTCAGGGGGTGGGTGGCTAGGGGAGGGATAGCATTAGGAGAAATACCTAATGTAGATGACGGGTTGGTGGGTGCAGCAAACAACCATGCCAAGTGTTTACCTATGTAACAAACCTGCACGTTCTGCACATGTATCCCAGAACTTAAAGTATAATAAAAAAAATTTTTAAAGAGTACTTCAAAAATAATAATATTGAGTCTTCTGAACAATAAACATAGTATATCTTTCCACTTATTTAGATCTTTAACTTTTCTTAGCAGTGTTTCATAGTTTTCAGTGTACAAGTCTTGCACAGGTTTTGTCAGATTTATTTCTAAATATTTCATATTTTTGATGCTATTATAAATGGAATTATATGTTTTATTTTAATTTTTGATCGTTCACTGCTAGTACATAGAAATACTATTGAGTTTACATTTTGTTCTTGTAAAAAAAAAAAAAAGAAAGAAAGAAAGAAATGGCATCTGGTCATCTACTTTAAGTGGAAAAAAAAATGACCTGAAGTAAGAATGTATACATATTTCTAAACAATGGTCAAAGGCCTACCTACATAATTAGAAGTCTGAAAGGAAAAGAACTGGAAGATGGAAGACAAAGGAGTTTTGTGTAGAGGTATGTTGATATATACATGTGAATGAGCATTAAGTGGAAGGATTTTTGCATTATGTATTAATACCCATTAGAAATCATCTTCATGAAGATGCACTGAACAAATATACAGACAAAATGACTAATCTAGTTGGCATTAGCTAAATTTTGTATTTTGACCACCACAGAGCTGGCATCATGGGCACAGATTTGCATAGAATGAGCAAAGTGGCAGAGATAGAGGTTAGGCAGAGGCTTAACAGCATTGACTCTATCTTATCAAGATCTACCTAGCTATTGCTGCCTCTCTATGTTCAACCTGCAGGCAACAAAATTATTAATAAATCCTAATAATGTACTATTCTTCAAGGAGAGCAGTCAGCCACTTGGTGGTTAGTTGAATGCACTGGGCTCTTTTTCTCCTGGAAGAGTCAATGGTTCAAACTTTTAGAGAGAAATGTCTATGCTAGATATGGATTTACCTTTCCTGTCCATGAAGACTCAACCGCATCACTATATGGGAGCTTACATAATACTTCTGAGGTTTGAGAGTGGGTCTATGAGTATGATATCTACTGGTCATATCACATACCACATAATCTAGAATCAGCCAGTACGACAGAACTGTGGAATGACTGGCTTAAGACACAGGTGAAATGACAGCTTGCCAGCAACACTCTACAAGGATAGGATTCTATTTTTAAGGATGCAATATATGAATTATAGCAGAGGCCTCTATATGGTACAATGTCCCCAGTAGAAATGAAACATTGTTCTGGGAACCAAGGAATAGAAGCATGATGGCCCTACTTACCAACACTCCAAAGGACCCACTAGAGTACTTTGTTTGCCTGTTTCCACAACTCTGGGCTCTTCAGGATTGTATGTCTGGATCCCCAGTGAACTTACTTTTCTTTGAGATTACAAACATGGTCATGTTGAACTGCAAGCTACAGCTTCCACCTGGATTCTTTAGACTCCTTGTGTACAGGGACTAGAAGATGAGGAGTCAACACTGTCTAAATTGATGTGTATCTAATCATAATGTCAATATATGTGAGACAAAAGTTGAAAGAACTAAAAAAAGTAGATATTCACAATTAGAGTAATTTTAATGATTCTCAGTAATTGATTAAACAAATCATAAAGATATAGATGATTCCATTAACAAGATAAATCTAGTGAAACGTAGAAAACATCAGTCAGAAATGCAGGATACATTTCTAAATATGAATAAATTAAACAAGACACTCTTTAACAAACATTGGGTCAAAATGGAATTCAAAAGGGAAATTAGAAAATATCTCAAGACAAACAAAAACAAAAACACAACATACCAAAATGTAAAGGATACAGCTAAAGCAGTACTAAGAATATAGCTTATAGTAATGTGTCCACATTGAAACACAAGAATTATCTCAAATTAAAACCCTAACCTTACATTTCAAGTAAATAAATAAATGGATAAACTAAGGCCAACGTTAGCAGGAAGAAGAAAATAATAAAGAATAGAAATAATAAATAGAGAATAACACAATAGAAAACCAACAAAATGAAGAATAATTTGAATAGATTTAAAAAATCAGAAAACTTTTAACTAGACCAATAAAAAAAGACAGAAGACTTAAATAAGTAAAATCAAAAGTAAGAGTAATTACAACAGATGCCACAGGAATAAAAAATAATACTTCTAATTTTACAAAGCCAGCATTACCTTGACACCAAAGCTGAAAGGGCACTACCGATGAAAATAGATGCAAAAATCCTCAACAAAGTATTTGGAAATTGAATTTAGCAACACATGAAAAGAATCATTCACCATGTTCAAGGGGAATTTATCCCTGGCATGCAAGGATGATTCAACCTTCACAAACCAATATATGTGATACACCACATTAACAAAATGAAAACTAAAAATTGTATTATCGTATCAATAGATGCAAAAAAAGAATATAACAAAATTCAGCCAACTTTCATGATAAAAACTCTGAACATATTAGGTATAGAAGACATATACCTCAACAGAATAAAGACCATAGATAACAAACACATAGCTAACATCACTCTTGATGTTGAAAAGTAGAGAGCTTTTTGTCTGAGATCATGGACAGGACAAGAATGCCCACTGTGACCATGTCTTTTCAATGTAGTATTGAAAGTACTACCCAGAGTAATTAGGCAAGAAAAAGCGATAAAATAATTTCTAATCAAAAGCTAGCAGAAGGCAAGAAATCACTAAAATCAGAGCAGAGTTGAAGGAAATAGAGACCAAAAAAACCCTTCAAAAAATTAATGAATCCAGGAGCTGGTTTTTTGAAAGGATCCACAAAATTGATAGACCGCTAGCAAGGCTAATAAAGAAAAAAGAGAGAAGAATGAAGTAGATGCAATAAAAAATGATAAAGGGGATATCACCACTGATCCCACAGAAATACAAACTACCATCAGAGAATACTACAAACACCTCTACGCAAATAAACTAGAAAACCTAGAAGAAATGGATAAATTCCTCGACATATACACTCTCCCAAGACTAAACCAGGAAGAAGTTGAATCTCTGAATAGACCAATAACAGGAGCTGAAATTGTGGCAATAATCAATAGCCTACCAACCAAAAAGAGTCCAGGACCAGATGGATTCACAGCTGAATTCTACCAGAGGTACAAGGAGGAACTGGTACCATTCCTTCTGAAACTATTCCAATCAAAAGAAAAAGAAGGAATCCTCCCCAACTCATTTTATGAGGCCAGCATCATCCTGATACCAAAGCCGGGCAGAGACACAATCAAAAAAGAGAATTTTAGACCAATATCCTTGATGAACATTGATGCAGAAATCCTCAATAAAATACTGGCAAACTGAATCCAGCAGCACATCAAAAAGCTTATCCACCATAATCAAGTGGGCTTCATCCCTGGGATGCAAGGCTGGTTCAATATACACAAATCAATAAATGTAATCCAGCATATCAACAGAACCAAAGACAAAAACCACATGATTATCTCAATAGATGCAGAAAAGGCCTTTGACAAAATTCAACAACGCTTCATGCTAAAAACTCTCAATAAATTAGGTATTCATGGGACGTATCTCAAAATAATAAGAGCTATCTATGACAAACCCACAGCCAATATCATACTGAATGGGCAAAAACTGGAAGCATTCCCTTTGAAAACTGGCACAAGACAGGGATGCCCTCTCTCACCACTCCTATTCCACATAGTGTTGGAAGTTCTGGCCAGGGCAGTTAGGCAGGAGAAGGAAATCAAGGGTATTCAATTAGGAAAAGAGGTAGTCAAATTGTCCCTGTTTGCAGATGACATGATAGTATATCTAGAAAACCCCATTGCCTCAGCCTAAAATCTCCTTAAGCTGATAAGCAACTTCAGCAAAGTCTCAGGATACAAAATCAATGTACAAATATCACAAGCATTCTTATACACCAATAACAGACAAACGGAGAGCCAAATCATGAGTGAACTCCCATTCACAATTGCTTCAAAGAGAATAAAATACTTAGGAATCCCACTTACAAGGGACGTGAAGGACCTCTTCAACGAGAACTACAAACCACTGCTCAATGAAATAAAAGAGGATACAAACAAGTGGAAGAACATTCCATGCTCATGGGTAGGAAGAATCAATATCGTGAAAATGGCCATACTGCCCAAGGTAATTTATAGATTCAATGCCATCCCCATCAAGCTACCAATGACTTTCTTCACAGAATTGGAAAAAACTACTTTAAAGTTCATATGGAACCAAAAAAGAACCTGCATGGCCAAGTCAATCCTAAGCCAAAAGAACAAAGCTGGAGGCATCACGCTGCCTGACTTCAAACTATACTACAAGGCTACAGTAACCAAAACAGCATGGTACTGGTACCAAAACAGAGATATAGATCAATGGAACAGAACAGAGCCCTCAGAAATAACACCGCATATCTACAACTATCTGATCTTTGACAAACCTGACAAAAACAAGCAATGGGGAAAGGATTCCCTATTTCATAAATGGTGCTGGGAAAACTAGCTAGCCATATGTAGAAAGCTGAAACTGGATCCCTTCCTTACACCTTATAGTAAAATTAATTCAAGATGGATTAAAGACTTAAACATTAGACCTAAAACCATAAAAACCTTAGAAGAAAACCTAGGCATTACCATTCAGGACATAGGCATGGGCAAGGACTTCATGTCTAAAACTCCAAAAGCAATGGCAACAAAAGCCAAAATTGACAAATGAGATCTAATTAAAGTAAAGAGCTTCTGCACAGCACAAGAAACTACCATCAGAGTTAGCAGGCAACCTACAAAATGGGAGAAAATTTTCACAACCTACTCATCTGACAAAGGTCTAATATCCAGAATCTACAATGAACTCAAACAAATTTACAAGAAAAAAACAACCCCATCAAAAAGTGGGTGAAGGATATGAACAGACACTTCTCAAAAGAAGACATTTATGCAGCCAAAAGACACATGAAAAAATGCTCATCATCACTGGCCATCAGAGAAATGCAAATCAAAACCACAATGAGATACCATCTCACACCAGTTAGAATGGTGATCATTAAAAAGTCAGGAAACAACAAGTGCTGGAGAGGACGTGGAGAGATAGGAACACTTTTACACTGTTGGTGGGACTGTAAACTAGTTCAACCCTTGTGGAAGTCAGTGTGGTGCTTCCTCAGGGATCTAGAACTAGAAATACCATTTGACCCAGCCATCCCTTTACTGGGTATATACCCAAAGGACGATAAATCATGCTGCTATAAAGACACATGCACACGTATGTTTATTGCGGCACTATTCACAATAGCAAAGACTTGGAACCAACCCAAATGTCCAACAATGATAGACTGGATTAAGAAAATGTGGCACATATACACCATGGAATACTATGCAGCCATAAAAAATGATGAGTTCATGTCCTTTGTAGGGACATGGATGAAATTGGAAATCATCATTCTCAGTAAACTATCACAAGGACAAAAAAGCAAACACCGCATGTTCTCACTCATAGATGGGAATTGAACAATGAGAACACATGGACACAGGAAGGGGAACATCACACTCTGGCGACTGATGTGGGGTGGGGGGCAGGGGGAGGGATAGCATTAGGAGATATACCTAATGCTAAATGACGAGTTAATGGGTGCAGCACACCAGCATGGCACATGTATACGTATGTAACTAATCTGCACATTGTGCACATGTACCCTAAAACTTAAAGTATAATAATAAAAAAAAGAAAAAAAAATAAGAGAAACAGCTGATTGATTTATCATCAGAAACCATGGAGGCAAGAGTCAGTGGAATGGCATATTTCAACTGCTGAAAGTAAAACAACATTAAGCAAAATTTCTAGATCCATCCAGAAAAACTATTCTTCAAAAATGAAGGAAAAATTAAGAGATTCTCTGATAAACAAGAACAAAGAAAATTCACTGCTAGTAGATCTGCCCTACAAGAAATGGTAAAGAGAGCGTTTCAGACTAATTTTTTTTTTAAATCAGAAAGTAACTTGAATCAAAGAAGGAAAGAAAGAATTCAAGAATTCCAGTAAAGGTAATTACATAGGTAAATATAAAGCAAGGATTATTACACTTTTGGTTTACAACCCTTCTTTCTATTTTCTATTTGATTTAAAAGACAAATGCATAAAGCAATAATTATAAATCAATGTTAATAAATATATAATGTACATGCATAAATATTTAGTGTGTAAAAATAAAAATATAAAGCAGGTGGAGAGGTATAAGAGCGGAGATTTTGTATACTATTTAAGCTAACTTGGTATCCATTCAACATAGACTGTTATAAATTTAGGACGCTAATTGTAAACCCCATTTAATTACTAAGAAAAGATCTTTGAACTGCATTTTTAAAAGCGAATAAAAAGACTACCAAAAGAAAAAAGAAACACGAAAGAAGGTGGTAATGGATAAAATAAATTTCAAAAAAGTTTAAGCTCTATTAAAAAAATAATAAAATGGCATAAGTGCTTTCTTGTCAGTATTTAAATGTAAATAAATTAAGTACACAAATCAAAAGGCATACATAGGCAAAATAAATAAACACACTTGACCCTACTGTAGTCAGCCCTTTGGTTCTGTTAGTTCTGCATGTACAGATTCAACCAGCTGCAGATTGAAAATATTTTTAAAATGTATAATAAAAGCAACAATAAATTTTAAAAGAAACAAAAATATAATATAACCACTATTTACATAGCATATCTTTGATTAGGTATTATAAGTAACCTATAGATGATTTCAAGTATATGCAAATATATGTGTAGGTTATATGCAAATACTATGCTATTTTATGTATGATGGTTGAGCATCTACTGAATTTAGTATTGTGAAATGTCCTAGGACCAATCCACTGTGGATACTGAAGGATTACTGTATAATGCTGTCTATGAGCTACTCACTTTAGATCTGAAGACACAAACAGATTGAAAACGAAAGTATTAAAAATGATAATACCAGCCAGGCACGGTGGCTCACTCCTGTAATCCCAGCACTTTGGGAGGCCGAGACGGGTGGATCACGAGGTCAGGAGATCGAGACCATCCTGGCTAACACGGTGAAACCCCGTCTCTACTAAAAATACAAAAAAAATTAGCCGGTCATGGTGGCGGGCGCCTGTGGTCCCAGCTACTCCGGAGGCTGAGGCAGGAGAATTGCGTGAACCCGGGAGGCGGAGCTTGCAGTGAGCCGAGATAGCGCCACTGCACTCCAGCCTGGGTGACAGAGCGAAACTCCGAAACAAAAAAAGATAATATCATACAAATAGTAACTAAATATCAAAGTGATCTTCATGTCAAAAATTGTTACCATCAATAATCAATTCATCTAGAAGATATAAAATTATAAACATATACGCACCAAACAAAAGAGTTTCAAAGTATAAGAAGCAAACATTGACAGAATTAAATTGAAAAAGAGTGATTCCTATAATAATAGATGGATATTTCAATACTCCACTTTCAACAATGCAAAGAAAATCCTCACAGAATACCAGTAAAAAAATTAGACATGAACATGACTATTAAAAAATTAGAACTAAGAGACATATATAAAATGCTCCAGACAATGTTTCTGAGCACAAATAAAATATTTTCCATAAGAGACTATATATTAGGCACTAAAAAGGTCTCAATAAATTTTAAAATATTGAAATCATATAAAAATATTTTCTGACAATAATGGAATGAAGGTAACAATAACTGAAAAAAGCTGGAAAATCCAAAAATGGAATTAAACAACACATTATTAGACAGCAAATGGATCAAAAAAAGAAATCACAATAAAAATTAGAAAATAATTTGAAAAAATAACAAAAATAGAAAAATACACAAATTTACAGCATGCAGAGAAAAAAAGTGCTAAGAGACATTTTGAGCTGTAAACATCTACATTAAAAATAAAAAATCTCAAATTAATAATGTAACTTTTTATCTGAGAAAATAAAAGGAGAGCAAACTAAACACAACACTACAGAAGAAAGGAAACAATGAAGAATGTAGAAAAAATGAAAGAGAAAATTGAAAAAATAGAAGTCAAAAGTTGTTTTATTAAATGAACAAACTTGACAAATATTTAGATAGTGTGACTTAGAAAAAAAAAGAAGATATAAAGAACTAATTTCAGAAATATCTCACCTCTCCTGTCCAACATAGTACTGGCAGTCCTAGCCAGAGCAATCAGGCATGAGAAAGAAACAAAAGGCATCCAAATAGAAAAACAAGATGTCAAATTATCCTCTTAACTGATGATATAATTTTATATTTAGAAAAACATAAAGACTCCATCAAAAGGCTCTAGAACCGATAAACGACTTCAGTAAAGTTTCAGGATACAAAATCAATGTAAAAAGTCAGTAGCATTTACACACACCAATAACATTCCAGCTGAGAGCAAAATCAATAATGCAATGCTATTTACAGTTGCCATAAAAATAAAATAAAATACCTGGAAATATATCTAACCAAGGAAGTGAAAGATGTCTATAAGGAGAACTACAAAACGCTAATGAAAAAAATCAGAAGGCCAGGCATGGTGGCTCATGCCTGTAATCCCAGAAATTTGGGAGGCCAAGACAGGAGGATTGTTTGAGCCCAGGAGTTTGAGATCAACCTGGGCAATATAGAGCAATTCCATCTCTACAAATAATTAAAAAATTAACTAGGTGTAGTGGCACATACTTGTGGTCCCAGCGACTTGGGGGACTGTGGTGGAAGAATTGCTTGAGCCCAGATGGTCAAGGCTGTGTTGAGCCATGACCACACTACTACACTCCAGCCTAGGAGACAAAGTGAGACCCCATAAAAAAAAAAAAAGGAAAGAAAGAAGAAAGAGAGAAAGAAAGAATGAAAGAAAAGAAAGAAAGAAAGAAAGAAAGAAAGAAAGAAAGAAAGAGAAAGAAAGAAAAGCACAGATGACACAAACAAATGAAAAAACATTTCACATTCTTGGTTACAAAGAATAGATATCATTAAAATGGCCATACTACCCAGAGCAATCTACAGATTCAGTAATATACTTATCACACTACCAATGATATTTTTTACAGGAGTAGAAAAAAACTACTCTAAAATGTATATAGAACCCCAAAAGGCCCTGAATAGCCAAAAAAAATCCTAAGCAACAAGAGCAAAGCCAGAGGTATGACTTTACTTGACTTCAAACCGTACTATAAGGCTACAGTAACCAAAACAACATGGTACCTTTACAAAAACAAACACATACAGCAATGGAACAGATTAGAGAACCAGAAATAAAGCCATACACCTACTACCATCAGATATTTGTCAAAGCAAAGAAAAATTTGCAATACGGAAAAGACCCCCTATTAAATAAATGATGCTGGGATTGCTGGCTACCCATATACAGAAGATTGAAACTAGACTCCTACATTGCACCATATACAAAAATTACCTGAAGATAGATTATAGATTTAAATGTAAGACCTCGACACAAATATCCTAGAATGAAACTTTGAAAACACCATTCTGACCATTGGCCATGGCAAATAATTTACGACTAAGTCCTCAAAATCAGTGGCAACAAAAACAAAAACTGACAAGTAACAGCTAATTAAACTAAAGATCTTCCACCCAGCAAAAGAAACTATCAGCAGAGTAAACATGCAACCTACAGAATGGGGAAAATATTCACAAACTATGAGTCCAACAAAGATCTAATATCCAGAATCAATAAGGAACTTCAATAATTCAGCAAGCAAAAGCACAAATAATCCCATTAAAAAGTAGGCAAAGGGCATGAACAGCCATTTCTCAAAAGACATACAAGCAGCTAAAACACATATGAGCAAATGTACCTCATAATTAATGATCAGAGAAATTCAAATCAAAACCATAATGAGATACCACCTCATACCAGTCACAATGACTATTATTAAAAAGTAAAAAAAAAAAAAAAAAAAAAAAGCTGCTGGCTGTGGAGAAAAAGAAATGCTTATACAATTTTGGTGTGAATGTAAAGTAATTCAGCCACTGTGAAAAGCAATATGGAGATTTTTCAAGGAACTTAAAATAGAACTACTATTTGACCTAGAATCCCATTACTGGTTGCATACACAAAGAAAAACAAATCAGTTAGCCAAAAAGACACATGCACTAGTAGGTTTCACAGCACAGTTTATAGTATCAAAGACATAGAATCAAACTAGGTGCCCATCAAGAGTGGATTGGATAAAGAAAATATGGTACATATACACCATGGAATACACAGCCATAAAAAATAATGAAATCATGTTATTTGCAATAACATGGATGCAGCTGGAGGATATTATCCCAAGTGAGTTAATGCAGGAAGAGAAAACCAAATGCCACATGTCCTTAGTTACGAGTGAGAGCTAAGCATTGGGTACTCATGAACACAAAGATGGGAACATCAGACAGTGAAGACTACTGAGCGGGAAGAGAAGGAAAGATGCAAGGGTTGAAAAACTCCCTGTTGGGTACTGTGCTCACTACCTGGTTGATGAGATCATTCATAAACTGAACCATGGCATCATGCAATATACCCAATAAAACAATCTTCACAAGTACCCCCTGAGTCTAAAATAAATATTGAAACTATTTAAAAGTGGATGTTACTAACAACCTTACAGAATAAAAAATGATTATGAGAAAATAATATGAGTAAGTATACTTCAAAATTTGGATAACCTAAATGAAACGGAAAGTTCCTAGAAACACAAAATTACCAAAACTGACTCAAGAAGAAATGGAAAATTTACACAAATTTACAAGTAAAGAAAATGAATCAATAATCAAAAATCTCTCATCAAAGAAGAGTCCAAGGCCACATGGCTTCATTGGTGAATTTTACAAACACTTAAAGAACATTTAAAGTCAATCATTTCAAACTCTTCCAAAAAACGGAAGATGAGAAAACACTTGCTAACTCATTCTGTGAGGCCAGCATCACCCTAATACCAAACCTAGACACAGAAATCAGGAGAAAAAAAAACTACAGAACAATAACTCCTATAAACACAGATGTCAAAATCCTCAACAAAAACTAGAAAACCAAATCCGAGAATACATTAAAAGTATTATATATTATAACTAAGCCAGACTTATTTCAGAAGTGCAAGCTTAGGTCAACATAAGAAAATCAATCAATATAATACACCACAATAGTAGAAGAAAGGAAAACTGTAAATAATAATGCCAATTGATGCATAAAAAGATTTTGACAAAATGAAACAGTTTTTCTCATGGTAAAAACACTCAGAAAACTTTCTCAACTTGATAAAGAGCATTTAAGAAAAATCTACAGCTAATATCATAGCCAATGGGGAAAACTGAAAGCTTTTCTCCTAAGGTAAAGAACAAGACAAGGCTGCCTATTTTCATCACTACTGTTCAAAATTGTACTGAACGTTCTAATCAGAGCAATTAGGCAAGAAATATAAACAAAGGCATTCAAATTAGAAAAGCAGAATGAAAATAATCTCTGGTCACAGATGACATACAATGTATAGAAAATCTTGATGGATCCACAAAAGAAGCTACTAGGACTTAAGCACATTTAATAAAGTTACAAGGCACTATGTTACAGCTATGTTTCTACACACAAGCAATAAATCATCTGGACAGAAAATTTAAAGAGTGAATATATTTTCAATAGCAATTAAAATAATAAAATGCCTAGGACTAAATGTAATCAAGGAGTTGAAGTATTTGTACACTGATCTATAAAATATTGTTGAAATATGTTTTAAAAGACCTAAATAAATGGAAAACCATCCCATGTTAATTGGTAGGAAGACTTAATGCTGTTAAGATGGCAATTATCCAAAGAAATCTACAGATTCAATGCAATCCTTGTGTGATGGTTAATAGTGAGTGTCAACTTGATTGGATTGAAGGATACAAAGTATTAATTCTGGGTGTGTCTGTGAGGGTGTTGCCAAAGGAGATTAATATTTGAGTCAGTGGGCTGGGGAAGGCAGACCCACCCTGCATCTGGTGGGTACAATCTAATCAGCAGCCAGCAAATATAAAGCAGGCAGAAAAACGTGAAAGGGGAGACTGGCCTAGCCTTCCAGCCTACATCTTTCTCTCATGCTGGATGCTTCCTGCCCTCGAACATCAGACTCCAGATTCTTCAGTTTTGAGACTCAGACTGGCTCTCCTTACTCCTCAAGCTTGTAGACAGCCTCCTGTGAGACGTTGTGATCACAAAAGTTAATACTTAATAAACTACCGTGTGTGTGTGTGTGTGTGTGTGTGTGTGTGTGTGTGTGTGTTCTGTCTCTCTAGAGAACCCTAACTAATAGAGATTTTGGTATCAGGCATGGTTCTAGAGGAACAGAATATTAAGGATGGAGTTCTTTTGTTGGTTTTGGAGTTTCTGGAGTTGGCTGCTTAATATGATTAGATCCAAAAATGCTGAGGACTCTACTTCTTTTAGTATGAAGAACACTGACAGTTTTTGGTCTGAACTGTTTAGAGATTTATGCAAAATAAATGCATTTGACACTCCTGATTCGCTGCTCATGAGAGGCAAGGAGTTTAGTGACTCTATACGTAATACATTTGACCATATGTAGAGAACCAAGGAGCATAATGAAGCTGGTTGGTTGCTTCTAAGTTCAGTGGACGAAGTGATGAAAGAAAATAATGAACTCAGGGATTCTGTCTCTCGTCTTCAAAAGCAGATACTTAGCCTCTAATATGCTAAGATTGCCCTGAGTGAGAGTCTTCTCTCCTGTAGAGAAAGAGCTGCAACTGTGGAAAAACAGACTCAACTTCTTATCGTGTGAGTGGCTGAACTGCAATGAAAGATCCATGCACAGCCTTGCCAGGTGTCTACTGTTAAAGTGAGGGCATTGATTGGAAAAGAATGGGATGCTGCAACTCGGAATGAGGATGTGTGGGAGGACCCGGGTGAAGGTGGGGACCCTGACTTTTTAAACTCTGATGAATGTTTTTTGCCATAAGGAACAGCTTACCCATCACCAGTAGTGGCAACATCCCCTCCCTGACCCATGCTGCCATCAGACTTCCTTCCTTTGTCTGAGGAGATAAATCCTGTGCTGCTGCCTGCGGTAACAGTGATGGCCTCCCCTGTGGCAGTTGCCAAGAAAAATAATGTTGATTCTCCTGGGGAACCATCTCAACATCCATTTTTGCTTCTACATTTATAACTAGACTAAAGTCCCAGCAGGCCCCTAGAGGTGAGGTTGAGAGTGTGACACATGAGGAGGTGCACTACACTCTAAAAGACCTTTTTGAGTTCTGTAATTTATATAAACAGAAATTTGGAGAACAGGAATATGAATGGATATTAAGGGCATGGGATACTGGTGGAAGAAACACAGAGTTGGATCAGGCTGAATTTATTGATTTGGGACCAATAAGTAGGGACTCTGCTTTTAATGTTGCAGCTTGAGAACTTAAAAAAGGTTCTAATCGTTTATTTACTTGGTTATCTGAAATATGCATTAAATGATGTCCCACTGTGAGCAAGCTGGAAATGCCTGATCTCCTTAAGTTTAATGTAGAGGAAGGGATCTAAAGGCTTAGGAAGAATGGGATACTGGAATGGATTAGTCACTTTAGACCTACTCATCCCAGCTGGGAGGGTCCAAAAAATATACCCTTGACCAATGCTCTGCAAAATAGATTTGTGAGGGCAGCACCTGCATCTTTGAAGAGCCCTGTAATTGCTCTTCTCTTATATCATATCTAACAGTGGGAACTGCAGTCATTCAACAAAAAAATTTAAATACAACGTGAGTAATTGGATCTCAAGGTGGCAGGGGCCAAGTGATGACACTCAACCATCAAAGGCAAGGTGGGCATAGCTACCGTAATGGACAGCAAAGGCAAAGCAGCAAAAAGAATAGTCTCATTTTTGTAGAGCTCTGGAATTGGCTAATTAATCACGGTGTTCCTGGAAGTGAAATTGTTAGGAAGCCTACTTCATTCCTACTTAATTTATATAAGGAGAAAACATCTAGGTCAAATGGACCAAAGACTAATTTGAATTATAAATCAGAGAATCACAATCTCAAATTAACAATGTAATTTCACACCTACAGGAACTAGAAAAATAAAAACAAAACAACCCTAAAACTAAAGAAGAAAAGAGATCATCAAAATCAGATCTGAACTAAATGAAATTGAGATGCAGAAATCAATACAAAAGATTAACAAAACCAAAAGCTGGTGTTTCAAATGATTAACCAAGATTCATAAACTGCTAGCTAGATTAATAAAGAAACATAGACAGAAAATCCAAATTCTTCCAGATATACAAAGAAGAGCTAGTACAAATCCTAGTAAAATTATTTTTAAAAAAAATCAAGAAGGGGGGACTTCTCCCTAACACATTTTATAACATCAGTATCATTTTGATTTAAAAAAAGAAAACTAGCAAAGGCACAACCAAAACAGAAAACCTAAGGCCAATATCCCTGGTTAACATACATGCAAATACCCTCAACAAAATACTAGAAAACTGAATCCAGCAGCACATCAAAAAGTTAATTCACCACAGTCAAGTACATTTAATTACTAGGATGCAAGTTTGTTTGAATATATGCAAATCAATAAATTTGATTCATCACAAAACAGAATTAAGAACAAGAGCTCATGATCAACTCAATAGAAACAAAAAAGGCTTTTAATGAAATTCAACATCCTTTAATGTTTCAAAACCCTCAACAAATTAGGCTATGAAGAAACATACTTTAAAGTAATAAGAGGCATCTATTACAAACCCACGACCAACATCATACTTAATACTCAAAAGCTGAAAGTATTCCCCTTGAGAACTGGAACAAGACAAGGATGCCCACTTTCACTTCCCATATTCAACATAGTACTAGAAATCTCAGTCAGAGCAATCAAGCAAGATAAAGAAATAAAAAGCATCCTAATAGGAAGAGAGGAAGTCAAACTATCTGTCTTCACAAACAATATAATTCTATACCTAAAAACTTCACAGACTCCACCAGAAGGCTTCTAGTTCTAATAATTAATGTACAAAAATCAGCAGTTTCTACCAATAGCTTGCATGCTAAGAGGCAAATCAACAATTAAATCATATTTATGATAGTCACAAAAAGAATAAAATACCTAGGAATATAGCTTACCAAGAGGGTGAAAGACCTCTATAACAATAATTACAAAACAGTGGTGAAAGAAATCAAAGACAACACAAACAAATGGAAAAACATTCCACGCTCATGGAGAGGAAAAATCAATATTGGTAAAATGGCATACTGTGCAAAACAATTTAAAGATTTAATGCCTTTCCAATCAATCTACCAAGGTCATTTTTCACAGAATTGGAAAAAAAATTCTAAAATTTATTATGGAACCACAAAAGAGTCTGAATCACCAAAGTAAACCTAAGTATTAAGAACAAAGCCAGAGGCATCACACTACCCGACTTCAAACTATACTACAAGTCTATAGCAACCCAAACAGCATAACACTGGTACAAAAACAGACACATAGACCAGTGGAATAGAACAGAGAACCCAGAAATGAAGCCGCACACCTACAACCACATGATCTTCAACAAAGGTAACAATAAAAAACAATGGGGAGCGGACTTTCTATTCAATAAATGGTGCAGGTATATCTAGCTAGCCGTATGCAGAAGATTGAAGCTGGATCTCTTCCTTTCACCATATACAAAAATCAACTCAAGATGAATTAAAGATTTAAATTTAAGATCTTCAATGTTAAAAACCCTAGAAGAAAAAGTAGAAAATACCATTCTCTGGACATTGGCCATAGCAAAGAAATTATGACTAAGTCCCTGAAAACAATTGCTACAAAAACAAAAATTAAAATGGGACCTAATTAAAGAGCTTTGCACAGCAAAAGAAACTATTAATTGAGTAAGCAGACAACGTACAGAATGGGAGAAAATGTTCACAAACTACACACCTGACAAAGATCTAATAGAATCTACAAGAAACTTAAAGAATTCAAAAAACAAAAATCAAATCACACCGTTAAAAAATGAGCAGAAGACACGAACAACACTTCTCAAAAGGTGACACACAAGGAGCCAACCAATACACAAAAAATGCTTATTATTGCTAATCTCTAGATAAATGAACATCAAAACCACAGTGAAATACTACCACCCACCAGTCAGAATGGCTATTACTAAAAAGTCAAAGAACAACAGATGCTTTCAAGGCTGTGGAGAAAAGGAAGCGCTTATGCACTCCTTGTGTGAATGTAAATTAATTCAGTAACTGTGGAAAGCAGTGTGGAGATTTCTCAAAGAACTTAAAACAGAGCTGCCATTCCTAGGAATTCCATTACTGGGTACATACCCATAGGAAAATACATCATTCTACCAAAAAGATGCATGCATTCATATGTTTATAGCAGCACTATTCACAATATTAAAGACATGGAATTGGCCAAAATGTCCATCAACAGTGGATTGGATAAAGAAGATGTGGTACATATACATCATGGCATACTATGCAGCCATAATAGAAACACAATTATGTCCTTTGCAGGAAGATAGATTGAGCTAGAAGCCATTATCCTAAGCAAACTAATGTAGGAAGAGAAAAACAAACACTGCATGCTGTCAATTATAAGTGGGAGCTAAACACTGAATACATGTGGACACAAAAATGGGAAAACTAGACACTGGGGACTGCTTGAAAGTGGAGGTGGGGAAGGGGGCTTGGGTTGGAAGGCTACTTACAGGGTACTATGCTCACTACATCAAGCCTTAGCAACAGGCAGTTTACCTACCTAACAAACTTACACATGTACCTCCAGAACCTAAAGTATAAGCAGAAAAAGAAAAAAGTTAAAAAAACAAAAGATACTCAATTTCTTTAGTCATTAGGAAAACGCAAATTCAATCAACAGTGAGATATCACTCAACATCTATTAAAAGAGTTAGAATTTTGAAGAACTGACGATACCAAGCACTGGCAAGGATACAGAATATCTGGAAGCTTAATACACAGTTGGTGGGAATGTTATATGGTACAATCACTTTGAGAAACAGTTCAGCAGTTTCTTAATAACTTAAACATATACCTACCATATAATTCCACTCTGAGATATTTATCAAAGAGAAATAAATGTTTGTATCCATACAAATACTTGTACTCTAATGTTATACCAGTTTTATTTGTAATAGCTAACAACTGGAGACAACTCAAATGTCCACAAATAGATGAACGAATAAGTGAATTGCGGTGTACACATATAATAAAATATTGTAACCATAAAAATGAACTATCCACATATTCTACAATGTGAATGAATCTCAAAACAATTATTCTGAGTGAAATAAGCCAGGCAATAAAAGGATATATACAATGTGACTTCCTTTACATAGAATTATATGACAAGTAGAATTGCACAGTGACAGAAGTCAAATCATTTTGTTGCCATTGGATAGGGTGGGTGGAGAGGAGCAAAAGGAAAGGATTACAAAGGGGATCAATGAAATTTCAGGGAGTGGAGGATGTGTTCATTTTCTTAATTGTGCTGTAGTTACTTGAATGTATCTGTATGTCAAATCTTATTAAATTGTACACTTTATGTACGGTTTATTGTATGTCATTTATACTTTAATAAATTTGCTTTAAAAAACAAACTGAAAAAATCCTAAGTATTTATCAAGTCAAGGACATAACCAGCAGAAAAAAATTATCTCAAGTGACTTGAAAACAGTGTTTCATTGTGTGTATCTAATGGATATATCACAAAGACTGAAACATTATAAAGAAATATTAAATTGCATTTAGTTGTCTTATTGAAAGCAACACTATTCACCTTTAACTTCAAAATATCATATTGTAGAGATACAAATATAAAATCAAACAACTAGATATAATTCCTGAAATATTTTACATTAATTGGAAATACCTATATGATCTCAGGAATTTTTTTCCTCTCTGTGTGTGTCACCTATGTATAATTTCCTAGATCTGTCTACTAAAAACCTTTAGAAGTAATGTCATACTAGTGGTGACAATGTTCAGATTATGATCTGTAAATGACATTTTCCAACAAGTGAAAACAGAACCTTGGAGAAATGGCTGTTTTAAAGTCTGAATAAGGAACATGTAAGATAATCTGTGTACACCTTATTATATCAGACAGCTGGCAAGGTATCTAGGACTTCTGAGGTAATGTTAAAAACACAAAGAGGCTGATTTTGACTGGCACTCACTGGGCAAAGATGGGGCTATTTGAGCATCAATATATTGAAAACTGCAACACATTAAATAGACATCAAATATAAAAATACTTCAAATATAAAAATCTAGTCATTAATAAAGATACTTATAACCCACTAGTCACCTTTGGAGGTTGCCAGTACTCCAACTCATCACTCCAAAATGTATAAATAAGGTGAATAAATAAAGCATGTATCCTGCCTTTTTTTGTGAGGAAACAGCCTCAAGGTTATCAAATAGTTGATGAGTAGTTCTTCATAGAATTAAATCTAATAAATTCAGACAGATTGATAACAATTACAAAATGACCATTTTGCAACCTCTAGCAAAATAAAAGACCTGGGCAACAGTCATCACAGTTGCTGGAGGAACTTTATTATGAGTGTACGAGGCTGGCAACTATGATCAATTTTAGGAAATTACATTTCCTCTGATTTGACACTATATGAAGTAAACAGCACTACCTATGAAGGACTCTCGCTAAAATAAGTAAAATTGAAACTAATTAAACCTAAAAATATATTGACAACATAAACTGGGAAATTAAAGGAGCATGTTAAATTACACCACAAGGATACAATCAGCTAAATTTAGAGACTGGGAAATTCTACAGGACAAATTATCCACATTCTTTAACAAATATGTGGCTTCTTAAAGGGGTAAAGTGAACCTATTAGAGATTAGAAATGATATCTCAACCTAACACAAATATGTGACTTTATTGAGTTCTGCTTCAAACAAAGCAAATGTAAAACTATACTTTTTGAGACACAATGAAGAAACTGAACATGTACTGCTTACTGGATGATGTTAATGAATTATAGTTAATTTGGGGATGTAATAAAATTATGGTTATCTTTTTTCTGTTAACACACTGAAGTATTTTTGGGTGAAATAATATGTTTGGAATCTGCTTTCTAATTACTCCAGGAGAAAAAGTAAGTGTGGATGGGGAATAGATGAAGCTAAAATTGCAAAGCGTTGATAATTTTTAACCTAGGTGATAGATATGTAAAGATTCATTACAATATATTCTGTTCTTTTATGTTTGAAAACTGCATATTCTCACTCGTAGATGGGAATTGAACAATGAGAACACATGGACACAGGAAGGGGAACATCACACTCTGGGGACTGTTGTGGGGTGGGGGGGGGGAGAGGGATAGCATTAGGAGATATACCTAATGCTAAATGACGAGTTAATGGGTGCAGCACATCAGCATGGCACATGTATACATATGTAACTAACCTGCACATTGTGCACATGTACCCTAAAACTTAAAGTATAATAATAATAAAATAAAATAATTTTAATAAATCATTGAGTTAATGAGCCTATTTAGAATATAGAAAGCCATATTGCCTAGTACCTATAATATGCCTATGGAAATATTTCAACTGTAGAAAAATAACTTGGTTGAGAATTAATTTGCAAGCCATAATATAACATCTGTGGATTCAGGTTACCTAGGTATAAATTCTGGCTTTCCTGCTTGCTAACTGTACAACCTTGAAAAAGTTGTATAACCTTTCTAAACCTCAATTTTCTTAGCATTTTAATGAATATAATGACGTTTAATGAAAGTATTGACTTCATAGAGGCACTATGACGTATAACAAATAACCCAAGTGAAGTGTTAGCATAGTGCATGACCATAATAAATGTCTAATAAAGGTTAATGGCTTTTATTAATCTGTAGTCTCAGGCTCCACTTTAAAAAGAGGAGAAAACTATTGAAATTACCACTTGTAATACGTAGAATTCCAAGCTAGATGTAGTCTTCAGAAATCATCTTGTATCCTCAGACAATTTAAAGGTGAAGTTTCCAGAAAGAGGAATGGAATAGAGACTATATTATTCACATGGAATAGAGACTATAGCGATGCCATAGGACCTATTTTACCTCTCTTGGATAATTTATTTCTCTGTTTCTCCCTCTGGACCCTGCCTTCCCCTAACTCACGTATTATTTGAGTTTATAAAACAAAACTATACACAATTATTTTAAAATGGTCTGACAGTGCAGAATATAGACATATTTCTTTATACTTTGTACATTATAATTACTTCACACCCTACTGCAAGAAGTAGTATTTATAAGTAAGAAACTTAGGGAATAAAGATATTACATTGTTACACCAATTTGAGGAAGTAATTTCAATTATGTACAAATCATTAAAATAACAGTCATTTATTATTGTTAAGCATCTATTACTGTAATTATGTTCCAGGTTTTCTTTCATGAGCTTGAAATGCTTTTCAAATCTATTGAACTCTACTCTCTAAGCCTTTCTAAGCCTCTTCATAGCACAGTACCTCTGTTATCCAGCACACTACCAAACAGTGTTCTTTGACATTTATGTTAAATGCCACTTCCATTATATTTATTAATACCTAGAGTTACAAAATGCACAAAAATGCACCTAGAGTTACAAAATGCACAAAAATTGTCTTGACAGCAATCACCTAAAAACTATATGTTTAAATCCATCTATTTCTAACGTAAAACCTTTTAATTTAGAAATGTAAGTGCACCTACTCGCAGACAAGATTTTTTTTTTCTGTGAAGAAGAAACAATAATAGGGTCCTGATGTGCGTAAGAATTTACAGATTTCTGAATTATCAAAGAAATATTACCTATTGTTCAATCTATATTTATTAGGTATATTTTATCATAGTCTAAATATTTAAAACTTTGGAATTTGGCAGCTCTCTAGTAACATAAATATAATTTAACATCTAAAACAGTCAATTTTGTAATATGCTAAATAGAATAGAGCTTACCATAGAAAAATGCATACTTAAGAAAATGCCACCGTTTTTCAAGACCTTTGGGCATCGTGTAAGACACTGCACTGGCAGTTAAATGGAAATTGTTAAAGCACTTTCCTATGTGTAGCAAGTCTGAATGTGAATTAAACATTGATTCATCATTTCCTATACCCTACTGATATTCCTTTGACATATGTAGGAGCCAAGGTTTGTTTGGAAGTGTATAAAGAAAAGTAACTAAATTTATTCCATTTATGTGACTAATAAAGTGACATATACTGAAAAAAATCAAACCACTCTTCTGATTTTATAAAGGTTTGTGGTCAATATTACTTGAACATTATCCATAAGGTCTTGATTTGGAGATACTGGGGATGGTTGTTTCATGGCTGTGGCTGCAAATAAAATATCTGAACTCTTTATAGGTGTTCAATACATAAATATACAAACTTAAAAAACACATACATGAAGGCTAAAGTATCAATAAAGAAATCCATTCCCAAGATGCTTTGAAAAGTGAAGTGGGTGCATCAGGTGAGGAGTGTGGAAAGGCACACTGAAAAGCAGAGCTTTAAGGTAATATACACATTCCGGAAATTTCTACTTAAAAACCCAGTTATCTCAATATTTTACTTGTATATACAGGCCAGTGGATATCTAAGCAAAAATATTGCAGAGGGCAATTCTATTTGTGAATGCTAAAAATATGTAATCCATACCACTGCATACTCTGTATACAATCAAAAAAGTATGTATAGTGTTGATAATATATTCCAAAAAAGAGCTTTAATAAGGATATAGAAGGGATGACTATTGAAATTTAACTTAAATCACTTACTCATTGTGTAAGGAAAATGGCAAACAAGCTAACTATGAAAACTGAGACCAGGCATCAGATTTATGTTGTTTCATACTGGTATTTCAAATGATCTTTGAGATTTTTCTTAAGTGTGCTACCATGCAATTCTAACTGAATTGACCTTTCTTCTATATACGTACAACAATATTTTTATGATAACCATGCAACTAATGCTTAATTTTGAAAGATATTATTATTAATAAAGGCATATCAAATATTAAATATTTAATATATTTCTTCTAATATTAATGCCAGATTTATATTATTATAAAAAGAAAATAATAATTATATTGTCATTTCAGACAACAATGAGAGCCAATGTGTGTAATTTAGATAAAAGGAAATTCACATTCACAGTCTTGAATTAAAAAGGTTTACTATATATACTTCTCAAATACATCAAATTCATATTGAGCTTTGCATTGCATTTTAATTGGATATGTTTGGATGGAAAAATAAAATATATCAGTGATGATACCCTTACTAAATACATCCACAGACTAATCAATTCAAGGATTTACAGTAGACAGCCTATAAACATTATCCACCTATCTTTTCTTCTCTATAGCTAGCCCCACCCCCACCCCAATGCAGGAGATTCAGCTGAGACAATTAATAGCAGAACACTTCAGTAATTCAGGTGCAGTTCACTTTTAAGAGGCAAGTCAAAACCCAACAATTAAAAAACAGTTCTATTATAATTAAAAATCACTTTAAATTTGTATAATATATTTTGATATCCTACTTCAGAGTTTATTTGACAACCTATTCTTGAAAAGGCATCTCTTACATTCAATCAATTATAACTTTCAAAAGATGCCCAATCTTGTATTTGGGATATATTTTGTTCATTTGTTCATTTTAAACTTACAATCTATTTTACTTTCAATTCTTTCATTTCATTTTCTAAATGCCTTCATAATTTTTTCTGGCTATGAAATTAACACATATATGCTACTAAAGATATAGAAAACTATGAAGAATAATATAAAAGTCAAATAATCTTATCACCTAGATAAAACTGCAATTAACTCTTGGTGTATGTGTTGCCAGAATTTTCTATGCACAGATGCCGATACAGGTATTGAAATTATATTTTCTACAAAAATGATAAGGCTATATGTTCTATTATTCAAGCTACTTATCCCACCCAACAATGTACCACAGATATAGTTTCATATCTATATATACTGCACATATCTGCATGACTTTAAGGACTATAATATTCTAGCCAATTACAAACTATTAAAGAAAAATTAAACTTTTAGGCCTGGATTCCTGGATGTTGAACAAGAGAAATGAGCAATCTATCGATGAAATGTATTCCTGTCAAATCAAGGACTGAATGATTGACAAAGATAACCAGTTACTGTAGTTAATTCTTTTGTCCTGGGTGAAATATGCAACTACAGTTATTTCATACCAGTTAAAATAAGCAAAGCTTGAATAATTTGTTTAAAATTCTGTAAAATTTAATCAAAAGGAACCTCCCCCAAAAAAACTCATGATGCAGATAAACACAAAATTCCTACTCAAAAACAATACATAGTAAATAATTATTTATAACAATATTATTTTCTTCCTCTATTAGTTTTTCCTTTTTATGTGTTCCCTTTTCAAGATCTCTCTACTCTCTTTTAACAATTGTTTACAGACTTACAGCCAGCAAACCCCCAACTTATATTTATTTTCTCTATTGAGTCTCTCCAGCAAAAACCAACTAAATACCTTTTAACACTAAATTCAGTTCCTGATAAACAATAAATAGCCAATGATAAATTATTTCACTTAACATGAGTCTTTAAAGAAAATAAAAATGCAAACATGTACTTTCTGAGAGATAACATTTTAAAAACTTTTAGAAGCTAATAGTTTCATAGACAAAATTTATTTCATTAAGCTCTGTTCACTATTCCATATTAAACAATGCAGCCTGTGGCACTCACACAAATAACTTCAGTTATATTTTAGTTCTTTTACGTTTTTCGAAGAGATAATGCAAGGGAAAGAAAACTACCTTTTAAAGAGAATGGACTTTATTCTTCAATGTTTCTGTGATACTTCTTTAGACAGATTGAAACAACACATACATGCACACACACACACACACACTTACAGGAAAGATGTACTAGATGGTGTGTGTATTAACTGGCCTGCTACTGCCAACTCAATGGCATGTTTTCTCTCAAGCTTTTCACAAACAAGCACAGTGCTCCTTTGATGTTTGATGTGGGATGGTCATATTCTCAGAGCAAAATCTGCAGATATCTGCTGATGAAATACTCCAATCTGTTCAAGAAGCAAATAAAATACAAATTCCACCAACTGACTGCCATCTTTAGAACTTTTACATTCTAGTCAGATGGTCCCAGACCTGGTTCATAGGCTGCCTATTCCTAATTTACTTCGTTGAAATTTAATCTACGGTGGGGAGAGAAAATACACATAGTAAATTCCAATTTAATTTCAAACACGTGCTTAAGAAGAAATTAAATATTTATGTTTATCCCACTAGAGCCAATCAGATGAAGAGAAAGCAGACCATGGAGAAGAAACCTTTGCACCAAAGACAGAAATATTGGCCAAGCAGGGTCTACATTTCAGAGAAAGCTATGAAAGAAGAGAGCACTTCATACAGTTACGTTCAAAGAATAGGGGGAAAATGGCATACCTTTGTTAAAGGTTTCCTTAAGGAACCTGAATTAAAACTACACAATAAACTCAAAAAAAATTAAAGAGAAATCATGTTAATGCACAGCTTCGTAACACTTGAGTGAAAATGTTCAACTAAATATAGATTTATGACCCATAACTTATATTTTCTTTTTTTTTAAAAAAAAGAATGCTCTGTAATATAAAAGACTTTATTGAGGTTAATTTCTTTTGTAAATTTTTACATATTAAAAGGTATATTCTGATACTCTAAAGATCTGATGACTTTTAGACTCTAAGCTCAAGCTGTCAACCTGAAATATGCTAGGAAGATAATAGGTGACAGCATTAGGCTCAGAAGAAAAACACACACACACACACACACACACATTAACAAAAATGAAAAAACAGTGTAGAACATTACAATAGCAATTTTTATTAGTATTACAATTACAATTGTAATACTAATTACAATTACAATAGTACCTGTGGAGGAAAAAAAACACTGGACCTAGAAATTTATAGGGCTTAATAGAGGTTATATTTTAAGGGAGGAGCATATTTATGTAGAAAAATGAGAGCAAGGGGAAGAGGAAGGAAAGGATATAAGCCAAATTTGTACAACAATGAAGTTTTCAAAGGTTGTGTGGCTATACCACAAATAAAAGTCTTACCATATAAAACTCCATGGAACATACTCAAACAGAAAGTGAAGTCATTAGCCCAAAATCTCTATGATAAATTTTTAAAAATCATTTTGCTGTTTGACTTAAGAAAGACAAAACAATGCTTATAGATACTCCCATTCTTGATGTGTATACTTTCCTTATAATGAAAAATATGCATCAAAATCACACACTTGGAAAAGGTCTATTTTGTTAGATTATTTGCATTTATAATTAGGGTAGAGGAATCTATTCTTTATTTATCAGAGTTTACAATAAAATTGCTTTGGAAAAGACAATTACCTTAATTTCTCTCGGTTTTCTGACCTTATAATTCACCTTGTAAGACACCTCTCCTAGAAGGTGACATGAAAGGATGCCTGCAAATTATCAAGCCTAGCACTTGTTCCTCGTGTTTGCTGCTAAAACCAGATCTTTTATTTTATACAGTTCCTGTCAGGAATGTAGACAGAAGCAGCAGATTTTGATATGCATTGCTATCAGGGCATTTAGAAATAAATTATAATTTAATATAAATTAAACATTTGAATTTAAATACAGGACTGAATTTAGTATCAGCACACAAAAATGCCCTCTTTATAATTCATTGTCACTTATTTATTCATTCAAAAATATTTATTAAGTACCTGCTCTGTAATTTAACAAGATAAACAAGATCTCTAACTTCATGCAGTTTATATTTTAGTAGGAGAGAAACATACAGTAAAAATAACAATATATTTTTATAATTTTTTTAAGTTAAAAATAAAAAATATTATTTAATAAACAAGATAAGTATTAAAATATCAGAGTTCTGTGTTCTTCAGAGAATTACAGTCCACTAATATAGAGAATGATTGAGTAGTGAGGGGAAAACTCTCTGAGGAGACAAAATTAAACTAAAACTTGAATGACAAGAAAATTCTGGGCATTAAAGGATCATGTAGAACATCCCAGGCAAAGAGAACATTATGCAAAGGCTTTAAGGTAGAAATGGGCTGTATTCAATGTGTTGAAGAAACAGACAGAATGACAATATGGCTGAAGTGTAGTAAATGACAGGGAGAATAGTATGAGATGAGGCAAGAAAGCGTAATAGCCAGTTGGTGCAGTGCTTTGTAAACCAAGGTAAAAGTTTGGATATTTTTAAGTGGCAAAATATTAGAAGGTTTACAGAGGATAGCAACATGATTTGATGTAAGCCCCCTTTCTCTGTATTTGTGCATAATATTCTCAAGAGAAAGGGATGGGCAGAAATTTTATGGCACGCTGTTTTAGTTTTAGAGTCTGGATTTTATATCAATCATGTCTCTCCTGGTGAGGGAAAGAAAAAGAAAGATTTCTGCCTTTGTTTTTAGCTGTCATCTTTTTAATGTCATGTGGACGAATAAAGCTCAACTATTGCCAACAGAAACATACAGAAAAATAAACAGACTCATTTTTTTTCTATACATATACACAGGTATACTTTTGGCAAATCCTCACTTGTCTTTTCAGTAATATTGTCCCCAGTGTCCTGATATATCTTCTATCCCAGCCAGCAAATGATCAAAGAACTGCAACAGAACAAAACATGTGTCTAAATATATAGCATATATGATGAACTTGGTCAATTACTGTAAAACAAAAAGATCAATCGAAGGCATCTTCAATATTGTTGATTCCATCTGACTTGCTTATTTTTTAATCTTAAGCTTTTTTCAGAGTAGGCGCAAAAGAGGCATCTACATCTGTATGTAAGGATATTGGCAGCTTCTCTAGTGTAAGCATTTGAAATGCTCTATTTAAAATTGAAAATGGCTTGGCATAGTGGCTTACTTCTATAATCCCAGCACTTTGGAAGGCTGAGACAGGAGGATGGCTTGAACCCAGGAGTTCGAGACCAGCCTGGGCAACATGATGAGACCCCGTGTCTACAAAAAATTTTCACAGAATTAGCTGAGAATGGTGGTGCAAGCCTGTAGTCTCAGCTACAGCGGAGTCTGAGGTGGGAGGATTGCATGAGCCAAAGAGTTTGAGGCTGCAGTCACTAGTGATAGCACCACTGCACTCCAGCCTGGGCAACAGACCCTGTCTCAAAAGTAAATAAATAAATATAAAATTACAAATGTACATATTAATCAGAATCATGTGATGGATTTATTCATCTACTGAAAATCTGGGCTTGGTACCCTGGAAGAAACAAAACAATTAAACGGCATGCTCTCTGTCTTTGAACCAAACTGGAGAGGCAAGACAAAAAATAGATACAGACCAAGTTCAAACTTGGCATGTGCACATGTACAAGTGCAACAAGAAAAGGCAAATTTAGCAAAGAAGCAGGAAAAGGTAGAGTAAGAGAAGGCTAATATTAAAATGTGCACTGTGAGGCTGGCCCTGATGAAATGGGGTTATGTATGGTAAAAATAAGTCATTTTGTGTAATATGAAGAGCATGAGTAAAATGTATGGGAAAAAATAAGGAATTTATAAGAGATTTATGCAAAAGAAGGTTGGATAGATATGGGCCAAGGGTGGGGAAAAGGGAAAAATTGACAAAGGGCTTCAAATATTAACATTAAAACTTTAATGTGTTATAACATCACAAAAGATGCATAACTTATCTACTCATGAAGAAACAATCAATAAATCCAACTTGAGTTATTTTCTCCAAAACAACTTGCATGCACTCTTCAAAAATGCCAGTGTCATAAAAGGCAATGAAAACTGAAAAATAGTTTTATATTAAAGGTAATTTAAAAATATGACAACGGGATATACTGCATGATCATGGATCAGGAGAAAAATACTATTAAAAATTGGGGGACATTTGGCAAAATTTAAAATATGAAAATATGTTAGCTAACACCATTTTATCAATTTAACCTTTGTGCATTTGATAGATTGTGATTATGTACTAGAATGGCCTTTTTTATTAAAAAATATTAATGGATTAAGAAATATTAAGGGGTGAATAGTCAGGATATCTGCAATCCTGTCTCAAATAATTCAGCAAATGACAATAATATGTACATATAAGCAAGACTCTCGCTCTGTCACCCAGGCTGGAGTGCAGTGATGCGATCTTGGCTCACTGCAACCTCCACCTCCCAGGTTCAAGCGACTCTCCTGCTTCAGCCTCCCAAGTAGCTGGTGTTACAGGCATGCACCACCACGCCAGCCTAATTTCTGTATTTTAGCAGAGAAGGGTTTTGCCATGTTGGTCAGGCTGGTCTTGAATTCCTGGCCTCAAGTAATCCATTCACCTCAGCCTCCCAAAGTGCTGGAATTACAAGCATGAGCCACAGTGCCCAGCTTGTTTTTGAAATTCTATAGGCTTGATATTTTAAAAAATAATATGTTGGAAAAAATAAAGTTTGATTTGGTTCTAAAAATTTGTTCAATAAATTATTTCCTATAATTTATATATATGCATTATATTATATATATTATGCAGTCATTAAAGTCAGTTTTCATATGGCAGCAATAAGGCAGTAAAACTGAATTTCCCTCTAATTGACCTAAAGATGTCATTCAATTATAACAAAAACAACAGATTACTTTTTACAACTTGAGCAATCAAATATTAATATTTGAGGAAAAGGATATAAAGAGTTGCATTAGCCATGCTTATATGTACACAGTCTTAGACAAATTATTATTACTAAAACTTACATGTTTTACAAGTAGAAAGCCAGTATATGCACTGAAAATGTGTCCCAGAAAATTATGGACTGTGCCAAAATGATGTTAGAAGCAAAATAGTCTTTGAGTGCTCATCTATTCTTTGATTAAAATACCCAACTTTTTTTCAATATCAGTGGGTCAAAATCACTCTTAATAGGTTATGTTTAACATTTTGTTGTTATATTCAATAATAGTCCACATATTATAATCAACTTTTAAAATTATATTTATATAAAAAGATAAAATAACTGATATAAATATTTTACTTTCAAATTTCTATGGCCCCTCCTTGCTTCTAATGTAGAAAGAAGGCATCTTCCTTTCAATTCTGGGTACTTCTGAAACCCTATTTCAAAGAGCATATTTTGTAATTTAACTGTTGAAATCTTTATAAATCCTCAATGATTGAGATGGTATTAAAAGCTCCACCAAGAACTAAAATATCCCAAGAAAAAAATTCCAATTACATATTGGCCACATAGGTCAGTTTACAAGCAATTGCTTTATAATAGCAAATGGAAAATAAACTTACTTACTGAAATAATGTAACCTAGAATTATGAATTAGTAAAGAAACCAAAAGTACTTGTAATAAAAATTTGAAGTGAAAACATTCATAATTCATTACTGTTCAACCTAGATAGGCCCTTGGAGATCATGTAAACAACCATTTTAATTTACTGATTAGGAAATCAAAGCCACAAAAAAGTTAAAAAGTTTTCCCCAAGATAATATGGGAAGCTGTATAGTAATAGAGCAAAGGCTAGAATACGGATTCTTGGTGTTCTTACTCCCTCACGATCTAAACTTGTTTCTCAATTTTTCAAATTGCAGATGGATGCAAAATAACAAATACCTATTGGAAGTTGCATAGTTATGCCTCCTTTTATTAGGAGAAAAACCCAAGTATAGTACGACCAAACAGGTAAGGATTAGTTCTAGTCAATGAGATCACCTACATAATATACAGACAGCTTACCCTAATGAGAATGTGTTCACTAACAGTTGGAGAGGTCTCTCTTCTTCTTCTCACATCTTGTAAGTGAACGAGAGGATGGGCGGTCATTCCATACAAAATGACAAAGCAAAAAACCACATCTCTTTCTTACTAAATTAGTACTTAAATATGTCCCTGGTGTGGGGGGCGTCTGTGTGTGTGTGTGTGTGTATTGTGTGTTTTAATCTGGAAATGATCAGAATGGAACTTAGAGCATTATTGTGAAGTCCTAATAAGGGAAAAGGAGTCAGGCTGGTGGGAGCAGAGGACAGAAAAAAGAGAAAGTAGATCAGCTGTAAGTCTGGTTTTCTTCATGGTCCAGGACACACAGCCCTCCTGCACAAATAATTCACAATTTTTCTGCACCCAGCTATCACCAGACACCTTGGCTGATAGAAAAATGCAAGTTAGCTCACTGTCACCTTGGCGTTATCATTACTGCATGTAGCCCTCTCTGGCACAAGTACCATTCTATAAAATCTCCAGCAAGCTTTTGTCTCTTTGCAGTCAGCTCCTTTCTTTATGGCCTTCCCATTGCTTTCTTGCAACATATTTTCCTACTTTCTCTAATAAATATCCCTTTCTTTACCTACAACTGTATTGGTAAATTCCTTTACCACCCACATCACCCATCTCAGATAGTCGCTACCCATGAAAATTATCTTAAAATTCAAAGGGATTGTTCAGCATAAACTAATGCCAAAGGAAAGTGCTGTGATTTTTTTTCTCACACAGATAAGTGGGAAAAAAACATATATATAAAATGAAAACACTAGGTCACATAAAATCTATAATAAAAGTCTACCACTATGTTTCAAAACAGAAGTAATTAAATCACAGAGCCAAAGTGCTGTAACAGATTTTCATTTTAATGTCTTCCAATTTACTCAGGCACATCATTTTGTCCTTATTATTCATTATATATCAAAATGGGATTACATTCCTATTGGTATGTTACTTTAAATTTGTCTTAAGGAGGATGACAAAAGAAGCAAACATTCAATATTAATAGCCATTCATTAAGTTTTGGCACAAGATGTATTGAACATGTATTATGTGCCAGATTCTATATTAGGCACTGGGGTTACAGTGGGGGACTAAAGTCAAACGGGTCCATAGGTTTATAAGTCTTACAGTGTAGTGTAATGTCTCAGGGAGGTAGCTATTGGTGAAATAATTACATTAATGAGCAAATAAATACAAACCGAGAAAAGTGTTGTGAAGGAAATAAAGCAATTTTGTGAGAAAGCAATATATTTTAAATTGAAGTTTAAGTAAAGTTTTCTCTAAGGAAGTGACACTTGAGCTGAGATCTGAAGGATGAGTGACATTAAGTACATGAGGGGGAATAAACCATTTTAGGCTGATGGAGTAGGATTGGTAAGGCTTTATGGTAGGAGAAGGCATGACACATTAGAGCAACTAAAATCCCTTTGTGGCTAGGTTGTAGAGTATGTGGGGATTATATTATTAACAGAACTGAAGAGATAGGCTGGTTAGACTGCACAAAGCTTAACAGGTCATGTTATTTTTTTATTTACTTTTTACTAAGACTAATGCTTAGTAAACAGTAAAGAAATTAAATAAATTATTTCAGCCTTTGTTTTTAGTTGTTGTCTTCTTAATGACATGTGGACGAATAAATTCAACTATCTCCAACAGAAATATACAGAAAAATAAAACTGAAATGGCTTGATCAGATTTGTTTCAAAAAGATCACCCTAGCTGCAGTGTTTTTAAAATGCGCTGAAAATAAGCCATAATGAATATGAGAAAAATATTTAGAAGGCCATTTTAGTATTCCAGGTAAGAGATGGTGACACATTGGGCCTCAATAATGGCAGAGGAGATATAGAAGAAATTGACTTAGTGATGAAATTGACATAGAGGAAGGCAGTGTGACAGAGATAGAGGTATAAAGATGATGCTAAGATTTCATATTTGAGCAAATGAGTAGGAGGTGGTAAAACTAACCTAGCTGAGGTAGACTCAGGGTAGGAACCAAGTTGGCAGGGAAAATCAAAAGTTCATTTTCAGAAATAAAAACTGTAAGATGCCTATGGTATATACAAGTGAGTATGTCAAAGAAATGGTTATCTATATATGCTAGAACTCAGAGGAGATATTTGGCCTGGGGATATATATTTGTAAGTCATATGTGTACAGTCAGTAAATACAGTTGTGTATGGATATGGGTGAGGTCTTCAGGGGGAGGAAAAATTGAAAAGAGGAAAGGATCTAGAGCTAATTCTTGAGGAACTCCAACATTCAGTGATATAGTAATGAGAATAAGCTTTCAAAAGAGACAGCAAAAGAGGAAGCAGAGAGGTAAGAGGAAAATAAGAAAGTGGGTTGTCAAATAAAGATAATATTTCTAGAAGGTAGGAGGCTGATTCATGTGAAATGCTGCTGAGAGCAATACTAGGTGGGAGGCATTTTTGTGTTGTCACAATGGCGCCTACTACTGCCCACTAAATGTGGGCAGGGGTCAGGAATGCTAAACAACAAAGAATTGTCCTGCCCAAAAAGCCAATATTGACCCCATTAAGAAGCCCCTTGCTATGGTCTCAATGTCTCCTCCAAAAGTTATGTTGAAACTTATTTGCCATTGTGATGATATTAAGAGGTAGAACCATTAAGAGGTAATTAGGTCATGAGGGCTCTGCCCTTATGAATGGACTAATGTTATTATTGTGGGAGTGGATTTGCTATCATAAGAGTGAAGTTTTGTAAAATTGAGTTTGAACCTCTCTGTCTCTCTCACTCTTACTTTCTTTTCTGCCTTCTGCCATGAGATTATGCAGCCTAAAGGCCCTCACCGGATGCCAGTGCCATGCTATTGGACTTCCCTGTCACCAGAATTATAAGCCGAATAAAAACTTCTATTGTCTATAAATTACCTAGTCTCAGTGCTAACACAAAACAACGTTAAACACCCCTCATTCTGAGGATCAGAAAACCAAAAACAAGAAATTTTCTAATGCCAATGAAGTAAGTTTTACAGAATTATGACTCAAGTTCAGATTGCCTAATTCTAAATCCATGCTCTTCTACTATATCATAACAGCTACCCAAAAATGAGATGATATGTGAAATTCAAAAAATGTTCCTAAAGTAGTCAAAGTCAAAATAAAACATCTTAACATATGGAGAAATCCTATATTTTATATTTTTAGTGTTCTCTGGGAATGGGAGAGGATAGCATTTTAAATTGTCTTCTCAAATTTTTGTGCTGAGAGGCACCTTTACTATATTTTTAAATGTGGTTATCCAATTCCCTGATTATCTACAAAAATGAGCATATTGCCTAGTCTGCTATTAATAATGATAGGAGTGGGTGCAGCGCACCAGCATGGCACATGTATACATATGTAACTTACCTGCACGTTGCGCACATGTACCATAGAGCCTAAAGTATAATAATAATAATAAAAAAAAGAAAAAAAAAACAAAAAACAAAACAAACAAAAAAAAATAATAATGATAGGAGATAAATTCAAAGTATCAGAAGTCTTACATTTAACATTTTTATAATAATTATACTGATTAGGTCATAAGCTTATAGAAGCCAAAGTCAGTGTTTATTCTGTCTACTTCTATATTTCAAGCACTATGCATGCTACTCAGAAAATAGTTGTTGCTCAATAAGTATTTATAGAATACATCAATGTTAAGTAACATAATAATAAAGTGAAATAATAGATGTGAAAGCATCTTAGCACAGTGTCATGCAATTACGTAGTCTAGGTAAAACTTATCTTCTAATCTGGCTCTTAGTTCACAGTTTCAAAGGCTCATTTGAATTACACTTATCCTTATAAGATCAGAAGAGAGAGAGAAAAAGTTGTACAAACAGCTCCTGTCTACCAAACAACTGCTATTTCTACTGGACTTGATCCACAGACTCTGACTTTTCCTTTGGGAAGAGGCTGTCAATTCAAAGCAAGGAGAAGGATAGGGGTGATACATTCTATGTATAACATAATTCACCATTAAAGAAATTTGACTACCATTGTATGAGATTTTGAGAGTCCCAACGTAATTTATATTTATTCTTAAATCCTTAATTAAAGAGATTAACTGACTACATAGTCTGAATTCATTTAATACCTAATTTTAGGGATACATGAGTGTACTCAGGTAGCTATATAGTAAGTGGAATACAAGTTGTGCAGACTTTAAATGCATACTTAACAATACCATTAAATAAACTATCAGCAAGGATGAGTGGTAAATGATGTTTGCTGCTTCATCTTCTGTAGACAGAGAGAAGAGAAAGTAAGAAAGGGCTTAAGAGAGAAAAGGAAGGGAGAGAGAAAATGGAAAATTATAAATTGTCCAAAATATCGTTTTGTTTTGGGTTTCTAAATCAAAGTATGATTGAATTAAAATTAATTGAAGGAGTTGAAATTTGTCCTAGGCTTTACATGTGGGAACAAGGGCTTTAAGGAGGAAATCTATCAGCCTAGGTAAAAAACCTGAGGTGTTACATGAAAAAAAAGTCTGCAAATAGACAACAAAACCAACTGCTTTCAAAGCATTTAGAAAATGCATCCTTATAAAGTTGCTATTTTCAGTTTGTTTCAGAAACGTGGAAGGAAGCAGTTAATAACTTTCATTGTTAAGTTTGCAATTTAAAAAGAAACTAAGGGTGCCCTAGCCCGTAATCAGCTCTTCAATTCTCTGAAATGACAGAAATGTTTTACTGTGGCTCCATTTTTTTTTTTTTTTCTTAAATGCACCAAAAGAGCATCTTGCCCCAAGAGCTTTCTTTCCAATTTGGAACTATGCAATTTTTTGTAAATGCATTTGAATTGCCCAGTCAGGGGCTCATCCTATTCACTTGGTTTCCATGAGTAATTTTGTATAATTCTTGCTTTTTAGGTGACATTTGAGTTGTGAGATTTTGCTAAATTCATTCTGACATTTGAAAAATTATCATACAATTCCTTCATGTGATAGAAGCACATCCTTTTAACCATGCTTATCATGGGCAAAAAGCTTCCCAGTGCAAGGAGGTCTGCTAATGACCTGGTCTTTTAAAAGGCTGACTCCTTATTTCCATTTTTAAACCAATTCGCTTTAATTTCCATCTTTAAACCAATTCGCTTTACTTTCCATCTTTACTTCCCTTAATTCATTTCACTCAGTCTACGAGGGATAGGTCAAAATTAATGCTTCTAAACACAAAGATGTCAAACCAACAAGACTCAGTGACATCTCATACAATTCCCTTTATGCCTTTGGTACTATTATACACTGTCCATTTAATAATGTAAAATGGTGTCAAGACACAAAATTTTATTCCATATGAACAAATCTATGTGGTAACTAGCATATCTAGTTAAATGAAGTATACATTAAAGCCACAGTTTAATGTATATCTACATATTATACGTAACATGTTACGTATAATATGTATAATATATACACACACATATATATGTATTTTGTGGCTCTACTATTGTATATGTCCACAATTTATATCCTTGTTGCATATTAATCATATTAAATATTTAATTATTTATTTGCTTATTTCACAGATGTTCATTACACATTTTATAGAAGCTAGACACTGTATTAGACACTGAGTATATAGTGGTGAATAAGCCATGTGTATGGCCTATATTCAAGAGACAGACATCACACAAATGGAGAAGAAAATAGGTAAAGAATAATTGAGAGACAAGGAGAGAGAGATGGAGTGATACATGCTATGAAGGAAATAAACAACCTAGGGTAGAGTGATACAGAAAAACAAGCAGGTGGAAATTTACTTACATATAATGGTCTGGGAAAGCTTCTCTGAAGAGGTTATATATTATCTGAGACTTAAAACTACATAACATTGATTAAAGAAATAAAAGAATACATAAATCAGTGAAAAAAATTTTCTGTGTTCATAGATTTGAAGTATTAAAAATGTTATAACACCCATACTACCCCAAAGCAATCTATGGATTGAATGCAAAACCTATCAAAATACATATGGTATTTTTTACAGAAATACAAAAAAGTCAATCTTAAAATTCTGTGGAACTCCAAAAGACCCCAAAGGAAAGTGTCCTAATTTGTCAATATGAAAGACAGTAGATACTTCAGCAAAGATAATTTTGGTGGAACAGTGAGGGCAGAATTTAGACTGTAGTTAAGTAGAAAAGAAGTCAAGATAACGTGAAGATAAATTCCTTGAGTGCACTCACTCACAGTAACAGTAACAATAATATCATATAGATATAAAGTGCTTTAAAATTTATATTATTGTTTAATCTTTATAACAAAACAACTCTGAAATAGAGGTCTGTATGCTTTTTCTACAAATAAGGACCCTGAATAATTGTTGACATATGTAGGTTAGAAAGATAGTTAGGAATAAAGTTGTGATTAAAATCCAGGTCTTCCGATTTCAACTCCAGTCCTCTTTCTTCCTTAGGAAGAACCGAGGGAACCAGGAATGGCTAAATTATTACAAAGTGATCTCTGCTATATCACAGAAAATAATTCAGAAGATTAAGTTTCAGAATCACACACACACACACACACACACACACACATACAATTTGAAAGACATGTTCTACTGATGCTGGGTCAGGCACTCATCCGCCTGAAGCACATCGTGGTAATCAATCTCCAATAAATAGAATACAACATTGTACCCTTTTGCCAGTGTGTCTTCAGTCTTAAACAAAACAAAAATTTCTGCAAATATTTTAACCACTAGATGGTGTTGGAATGACACAAGAGGTTCTTTTGTACAATTTGTCTTCGATTGAAATCATCCAAAAACTCCCACACCACCTACCCGAAACATCTAAGCCCCACCTAGACTGCCTGATCAAACTCTTATAATGGATAACAGCATCATGTGAAACAATTGGAGAAATCTAAATGTGAAATAATGAAGTTTCTAGGAGTAAAATGCACTTGAATACTTGGACAATATATAAAATTGAAGAAGATACGAGTGTTATTGATAAATTATCATCAGAGACAATAAAAATTTAAAAGACGTGAGAATTGTAAGTTAAAGTAAGGTATTACTTCAAAATGACTTTGAATTTAATGACATACATTAAAGTGAAGTCAGTTAATGTTTACTTAAAAAAATTGATGTTGGGCTAGTTTAATATAATTCACTCATTTTAAAAAGAAATAAAAATGTATGTTGAATCTTAATCAGAATCATTAACAGAAAAAAAAATAAAAAATAAAGTAGCTAAAAATTATCCAATTTAGAGACATAATTATTTTGCTTTAAGGGAAGTCTGCCAGACTTATATCTCCTGACTTGCCTTACCCTACCACACACACACACACACACACACACACAAATATCCACCATTATTCTAGTTAAAATTTACAGCCAAAATATCAAATATCATCTCATTCAGTTACCCAACATCTTTAGATATTTTTTCCAAGATTCTGTCAACTAGCTTTACAGAACTGAGGTGCAGGGATCTGACAATTCAAGACAAGTGTTAACGTGCACAGGCCAAAGAAATAATCCAAGAGAATAAATGGCTTACAATTAAAATCCAAAAGCATTTTATTTATATCCCCTTCTGCCCCCAATCCCAACCTTACTTTTCAAGTAGCTAAAATGTAGTATTTGTTGTGAAGCTATTGGTGTCAACCACTTGAGTAAATGGCACCTCCTCCTAGTCTCCTATTGATTTGAAAGGAAATCCTATCTCAGCTTTTGTAAATGTCCAGTTTGAGTTATGGCAGAAGCTATTTCAGATACTATGATTGTCTCTCTTAAAACTAAGCTACCTCCATCTCAAGGTCTTGAAAAAGAATGTTGGCCCATTTGTTTCCATCTAAGTGGAAGATTTCAAATTTCACTATTTAATAGTTTCTTTATCTGTTAAAACAAACAAAAAAAAACAGTAAAGAGGATTACGACTATGTTTGCTGCAACGAAGAGCTTCTTTCTGGAAAACTCTGGTAGCAGGAAAACAAGGGAGAAGCAAATTCCTCCCCCCAGTACCCTATAGGCTATAATAAATGGATCCTTTCTGGTGATTGAATTCACATCACATTTGTTAATTAAGACAGTCAGCACAAGAATACCTACATTTTCCAATAAGAAGAGGATCTTAGTGATTAATCAACAGAAGGAAAAGCATTATAAATGTGTTGTAATAAATTAGTATTACACTAGATTGTAATTCTAAGGATTTCTGATAATTTAAAAACCTAAACCAATTAAACCTTTAAAAGTTTATTCATAAAATTACCTTCAAGGAGTTTTCTTTAAATAGCTGTGATTTTTAGTGGTGTTTTCAGTTTTGCTTCTTATTGTTATCATTTTTTTCCCGTTTTTTTTTTTTTGTTTTTTGTTTTTTTTTTTAATCCCCAACATGGGGATTAGAGGCATTGCTAGCATACCTTTCCCACTTGGAAGGACAAAATAGTGTGTAAAGATTCACATTGTGAACTTTTTTTCTTTTTTTTTTCTTTTTATTATTATTATTATTATTATTATTATTATACTTTAGGCTCTATGGTACATGTGCGCAACGTGCAGGTAAGTTACGTATGTATACATGTGCCATGCTGGTGCGCTGCACCCACCAACTCGTCATCTAGCATTAGGTATATCTCCCAATGCTATCCCTCCCCCCTCCCCCCACCCCACAACAGTCCCCGAAGTGTGATGTTCCCCTTCCTGTGTCCATGTGTTCTCATTGTTCAATTCCCACCTATGAGTGAGAATATGCGGTCTTTGGTTTTTTGTTCTTGCGATAGTTTACTGAGAATGATGATTTCCAATTTCATCCATGTCCCTACAAAGGACATGAACTCATCATTTTTTATGGCTGCATAGTATTCCATGGTGTATATGTGCCACATTTTCTTAATCCAGTCTATGATTGTTGGACATTTGGGTTGGTTCCACGTCTTTGCTATTGTGAATAATGCCGCAATAAACATATGTGTGCATGTGTCTTTATAGCAGCATGATTTATAGTCCTTTGGGTATATACCCAGTAATGGGATGGCTGGGTCAAATGGAATTTCTAGTTCTAGATCCCTGAGGAATCGCCACACTGACTTCCACAAGGGTTGAACTAGTTTACAGTCCCACCAACAGTGTAAAAGTGTTCCTATTTCTCCACATCCTCTCCAGCACCTGTTGTTTCCTGACTTTTTAATGATTGCCATTCTAACTGGTGTGGGATGGTATCTCATTGTGGTTTTGATTTGCATTTCTCTGATGGCCAGTGATGGTGAGCATTTTTTCATGTGTTTTTTGGCTGCATAAATGTTTTCTTTTGAGAAGTGTCTGTTCATGTCCTTCGCCCACTTTTTGATGGGGTTGTTTGTTTTTTTCTTGTAAATTTGTTGGAGTTCATTGTAGATTCTGGATATTAGCCCTTTGTCAGATGAGTAGGTTGCGAAAATTTTCTCCATTTTGTAGGTTGCCTGTTCACTCTGATGGTAGTTTCCTTTGCTGTGCAGAAGCTCTTTAGTTTAATTAGATCCCATTTGTCAATTTTGGCTTTTGTTGCCATTGCTTTTGGTGTTTTAGACTTGAAGTCCTTGCCCATGCCTATGTCCTGAATGGTATTGCCTAGGTTTTCTTCTAGGGTTTTTATGGTTTTAGGTCTAACATTTAAGTCTTTAATCCATCTTGAATTGATTTTTGTATAAGGTGTAAGGAAGGGATCCAGTTTCAGCTTTCTACATATGGCTAGCCAGTTTTCCCAGCACCATTTATTAAATAGGGAATCCTTTCCCCATTGCTTGTTTTTGTCAGGTTTGTCAAAGATCAGATAGTTGTAGATATGTGGCATTATTTCTGAGGGCTCTGTTCTGTTCCATTGATCTATATCTCTGTTTTGGTACCAGTACCATGCTCTTTTGGTTACTGTAGCCTTGTAGTATAGTTTGAAGTCAGGTAGCGTGATGCCTCCAGCTTTGTTCTTTTGGCTTAGGATTGACTTGGAGATGAGGGCTCTTTTTTGGTTCCATATGAACTTTAAAGTAGTTTTTTTCCAATTCTGTGAAGAAAGTCATTGGTAACTTGATGGGGATGGCATTGAATCTGTAAATTACCTTGGGAAGGATGGCCATTTTCATGATATTGATTCTTCCTACCCATGAGCATGGAATGTTCTTCCATTTGTTTGTATCCTCTTTTATTTCCTTGAGCAGTGGTTTGTAGTTCTCCTTGAAGAGGTCCTTCACATCCCTTGTAAGTTGGATCCCTAGGTATTTTATTCTCTTTGAAGCAATTGTGAATGGGAGTTCACTCATGATTTGGCTCTCTGTTTGTCTGTTATTGATGTATAAGAATGCTTGTGATTTTTGTACATTGATTTTGTATCCTGAGACTTTGCTGAAGTTGCTTATCAGCTTAAGGAGATTTTGGGCTGAGACAATGGGGTTTTCTAGATATACTATCATGTCATCTGCAAACAGGGACAATTTGACTTCCTCTTTTCCTAATTGAATACCCTTGATTTCCTTCTCTTGCCTAATTGCCCTGGCCAGAACTTCCAACACTATGTTAAATAGAAGTGGTGAGAGAGGGCATCCCTGTCTTGTGCCAGTTTTCAAAGGGAATGCTTCCAGTTTTTGCCCATTCAGTATGATATTGGCTGTGGGTTTGTCATAGATAGCTCTTATTATTTTGAGATACGTCCCATCAATACCTAATTTATTGAGAGTTTTTAGCATGAAGTGTTGTTGAATTTTGTCAAAGGCCTTTTCTGCATCTATTGAGATAATCATGTGGTTTTTGTCTTTGGTTCTGTTTATATGCTGGATTACATTTATTGATTTGCGTATATTGAACCAGCCTTGCATCCCAGGGATGAAGCCCACTTGATCATGGTGGATAAGCTTTATGATGTGCTGCTGGATTCTGTTTGCCAGTATTTTATTGAGGATTTTTGCATCAATGTTCATCAAGGATATTGGTCTAAAATTCTCTTTTTTTGTTGTGTCTCTGCCAGGCTTTGGTATCAGGATGATGCTGGCCTCATAAAATGAGTTAGGGAGGATTCCCTCTTTTTCTATTGATTGGAATAGTTTCAGAAGGAATGGTACCAGCTCCTCCTTGTACCTCTGGTAGAATTCGGCTGTGAACCCATCTGGTCCTGGACCTTTTTTGGTTGGTAAGCTATTGATTATTGCCACAATTTCAGCTCCTATTATTGGTCTATTCAGAGATTCAACTTCTTCCTAGTTTAGTCTTGGGAGGGTGTATGTGTTGAGGAATTCATCCATTTCTTCTAGATTTTCTAGTTTATTTGCGTAGAGGTGTTTGTAATATTCTCTGATGGTAGTTTGTATTTCTGTGGGATCAGTGGTGATATCCCCTTTATCATTTTTTATTGCATCTATTTGATTCTTCTCTCTTTTTTTCTTTATTACTCTTGCTAGCGGTCTATCAGTTGTGTTAATCCTTTCAAAAAACCAGCTCCTGGATTCATTAATTTTTTGAAGGGTTTTTTGTGTCTCTATTTCCTTCAGTTCTGCTCTGATTTTAGTTATTTCTTGCCTTCTGCTAGCTTTTGAATGTGTTTGCTCTTGCTTTTCTAGTTCTTTTAATTGTGATGTTAGGGTGTCAATTTTGGATCTTTCCTGCTTTCTCTTGTGGGCATTTAGTGCTATAAATTTCCCTCTAGACACTGCTTTGAATGTGTCCCAGAGATTCTGGTATGTTGTGTCTTGGTTCTCGTTGGTTTCAAAGAACATCTTTATTTCTGCCTTCATTTCGTTATGTACCCAGTAGTCATTCAGGAGCAGGTTGTTCAGTTTCCACGTAGTTGAGTGGTTTTGAGTGAGATTCTTAATCCTGAGTTCTAGCTTGATTGCACTGTGATCTGAGAGATAGTTTGTTATAATTTCTGTTCTTTTACATTTATTGAGGAGAGCTTTACTTCCAAGTATATGGTCAATTTTGGAATAGGTGTGGTGTGGTGCTGAAAAAAATGTATATTCTGTTGATTTGGGGTGGAGAGTTCTGTAGATGTCTATTAGGTCCGCTTGGTGCAGAGCTGAGTTCAATTCCTGGGTATCCTTGTTGACTTTCTGTGTCATTGATCTGTCTAATGTTGACAGTGGGGTGTTAAAGTCTCCCATTATTAATGTGTGGGAGTCTAAGTCTCTTTGTAGGTCACTCAGGAGTTGCTTTATGAATCTGGGTGCTCCTGTATTGGGTGCATATATATTTAGGATAGTTAGCTCTTCTTGTTGAATTAATCCTTTTACCATTATGTAATGGCCTTCTTTGTCTCTTTTGATCTTTGTTGGTTTAAAGTCTGTTTTATCAGAGACTAGGATTGTAACCCCTGCCTTTTTTTGTTTTCCATTTGCTTGGTAGATCTTCCTCCATCCTTTTATTTTGAGCCTATGTGTGTCTCTGAACGTGAGATGGGTTTCCTGAATACAGCACACTGATGGGTCTTGAGTCTTTATCCAATTTGCCAGTCTGTGTCTTTTAATTGGAGCATTTAGTCCATTTACATTTAAAGTTAATATTGTTATGTGTGCATCTGATCCTGTCATTATGATGTTAGCTGGTTATTTTGCTCGTTAGTTGATGCAGTCTCTTCCTAGTCTCAATGGTCTTTACATTTCGGTATGATTTTGCAGTGGCTGGTACCAGTTGTGCCTTTCCATGTTTAGCGCTTCCTTCAGGAGCTCTTTTAGGGCAGGCCTGGTGGTGACAAAATCTCTCAGCATTTGCTTGTCTGTAAAGTATTTTATTTCTCCTTCACTTATGAAGCTTAGTTTGGCAGGATATGAAATTCTGGGTTGAAAATTCTTTTCTTTAAGAATGTTGAATATTGGCCCCCACTCTCTTCTGGCTTGTAGGGTTTCTGCCGAGAGATCCACTGTTAGTCTGATGGGCTTCCCTTTGATGGTAACCCGACCTTTCTCTCTGGCTGCCCTTAATATTTTTTCCTTCATTTCAACTTTGGTGAATCTGACAATTATGTGTCTTGGAGTTGCTCTTCTCGAGGAGTATCTTTGTGGCATTCTCTGCATTTCCTGAATCTGAATGTTGGCCTGCCTTGCTAGATTGGGGAAGTTCTCCTGGATAATATCCTGCAGAGTGTTTTCCAACTTGTTTCCATTCTCCCCATCACTTTCAGGTACACCAATCAGACATAGATTTGGTCTTTTCACATAGTCCCACATTTCTTGGAGGCTTTGCTCATTTCTTTTTATTCTTTTTTCTCTAAACTTCCCTTCTCACTTCATTTCATTCATTTCATCTTGCAGGGATGATACCCCTTCTTCCATTTGATCGCATCGGCTCCTGAGGCTTCTGCATTCTTCACGTAGTTCTCGAGCCTTGGTTTTCAGCTCCATCATCTCCTTTAAGCACTTCTCTGTATTGGTTATTCTAGTTATACATTCTTCTAAATTTTTTTCAAAGTTTTCAACTTCTTTGCCTTTGGTTTGAATATCCTCCCGTAGCTCGGAGTAATTTGATCATCTGAAGCCTTCTTCTCTCAGCTCGTCAAAGTCATTCTCTGTCCAGCTTTGTTCCGTTGCTGGTGAGGAACTGCGTTCCTTTGGAGGAGGAGAGGTACTCTGCTTTTTAGAGTTTCCAGTTTTTCTGCTCTGTTTTTTCCCCATCTTTGTGGTTTTATCTACTTTTGGTCTTTGATGATGGTGATGTACAGATGGGTTTTTGGTGTGGATGTCCTTTCTGTTAGTTTTCCTTCTAACAGACAGGACCCTCAGCTGCAGGTCTGCTGGAGTACCTGGCCGGCCGTGTGAGGTGTCAGTCTGCCCCTGCTGGGGGGTGCCTCCCAGTTAGGCTGCTCGGGGGTCAGGGGTCAGGGACCCACTTGAGGAGGCAGTCAGCCCGTTCTCAGATCTCCAGTTGCATGCTGGGAGAACCACTGCTCTCCTCAAAGCTGTCAGACAGGGACATTTAAGTCTGCAGAGGTTACTGCTGTCTTTTTGTTTGTCTGTGCCCTGCCCCCAGAGGTGGAGCCTACAGAGGCAGGCAGGCCTCCTTGAGCTGTGGTGGGCTCCACCCAGTTCAAGCTTCCAGGCTGCTTTGTTTGCCTAAGCGAGCCTGGGCAATGGCGGGCACCCCTTCTCCAGCCTTGCTGCCGACTTGTTGTTTGATCTCAGACTGCTGTGCTTGCAATCAGTGAGACTCCGTGGGCGTAGGACCCTCTGAGCCAGGTGCGGGCTATAATCTCCTGGGGCACCGTTTCCTAAGCCCGTCGGAAAAGCACAGTATTCGGGTGGGAGTGGCCCGATTTTCCAGGTGCCTTCTGTCACCCCTGGAAAGGGAACTCCCTGACCCCTTGTGCTTCCCGAGTGAGGCAATGCCTCACCCCTGCTTTGGCTGGCGCACGGTGCACTCACCCACTGACCTGCGCCCACTGTCTGGCACTCCCTAGTGAGATGAACACGGTACCTCTGATGGAAATGCAGAAATCACCCGTCTTCTGCGTCGCTCGCACTGGGAGCTGTAGACCAGAGCTGTTCCTATTCGGCCATCTTGGCTCGAACTTTTTTTCAAGAACCGGTGCAGGCCGGGCGCGGTGGCTCACGCCTGTGATCCCAGCATTTTGGGAGGTCGAGGCGGGCGCATCACGAGGTCAGGAGTTCGAGACCAGCCTGACCAACATGGTGAACCCCGTCTCCACTAAAACAACAACAAAAAAATACAAAAATTAGCGGGGCATGGTGGCACACGCCTGTAATCCCAGCTACTCAGGAAGCTGAGGCAAGAGAATCCCGTGAACCTGGGAGGCGGAGGTTGCAGTGAGCCGAGATTGTGCCACTGCACTCCAGCCTGGGCGACAGAGCTGGGCTCCGTCTCAAAAAAAGAAAAATAATAATAAATAAAAAGAACCAATGCAGTATCAGAACAGGAAATCTGAAGGAATCTACAGACCCTTTGAAGGAAGCAGGAGGCTTCGGCCTACACTGTGAGTCAGGCAAGGGCTATGAGTCCTCAGAGTATGAGGTGGAAGAGTTTGCCTCTGTTATCAGGCTTTTTTAAAGAATGAAAATGCTGAGGCGGGAGAATCAGTTGAACCTGGGAGGCGGAGGTTGCAGTGAGCCGAGATCGCGTCACTGCATTCCATCCTGGGTGACAGAGCGAGACTCCATCTCAAAGAAAAAAAAAAAAAAAAAAAAAGAATGAAAACGGCGCAATTCCCTTCTTTAGTCTCATGTGGATTCTCTGGAATATTCTGCAAAAGCAATCTCCACAAATGAAAGGTAGCATTTCTCTTCAGTCTTATAAATACCGCTAAGATGACCAAAGCTAGTGAACTAAAAGCTAAGTAATGTGACCTGTGTTGATTTTCAGACTTCCAGATATTTCAAAGCTTGGAAGAAAAGTGATTTTTCTCTTGCCATCCAGGGTCCAGAGTTCTGAGACCCAAGTCTCTGTTAAAGCTTTTTATTGCGCACAGTTTTCTATGATCTCAAAATCTGGCCTTAACCAGATAGAAGTATTTGGTTATGTACCAATATAATTTGAAGGGCACCAGTTAAATCATTGTCCCACAGATCTCACTCCTAGTCATGAGTTATATACTACTTGAAGTATATACTACTCCTTTTCTCTCTCTTTTCAATATGCTCACATTTTGAACATTTTATTGGTAATGTTTATCACATGATTTACTTAAAGACCGGAAAAATCATGCAAGGTCCCTTGACAGGTGGACTGAAAATAAAAATCTTTACACAAAATTTGAACTGAAGTAAGCTGTCCAAAAGACAATTTAGCCAAAATTTTATTTGGGTGGAGTAAAATTACATATTTTCTTTCTTTGAGTATGTGTCCATTTGGAGTGCCATAGGAACAGTCCTGCAGCACTTTGTGGATGATTAAGAATTTGTGTCTATTTTTCTATTTTTCAAAACATTTTAATTCAACTTAAATATTTGGCATCATGCCAGAAAATGAAAACATAGTCAAACTAGTCTAACAGATATAACTGTCTTAAATATAAGCTAAATTCACCCCAAATTCCAGATTTTTACATTTCCTTTTAAAAAATATTCATTTGGTCTCCTTAGCTCTTTTAATTCCCTTTTTTGTTACTATAAAAGTAGAGGAAAGCAGAGGGCTCTCTCAGAGAAAAATACAAATATGCAATGGAAGAACATAATACCCACAGTCCCGTCCATCTGGAGAAAACTATTGCTAACACTTTGGAACAAAACCTTCCAAAGTCAAATATTATTGTGTTTATATTATTATTTTTAGTAGTTTGTTTTAAGTACTCCTCTATTTCTGAACATTTAAGTTGTTCAAACAAATGCCTACACATAACGTTTCCAATCACCCTTATTCTGTATTGAAATGACCAGAACTCAAAGCTAGTGACAATTGTAATTTGGGACCAAATTACAATTTGGGCTAAACAGACAAGTCAGCCATCACACTTTTGATCAAATTATGTTTAGTCAGCTTAGGTGTATGTCTTGTTTCAGCCAGTCAAATATTGACAGGATTCTGACCTTTCATTTTTGCTTACTGCTGATTCTACGTAGGTCTCCAAACCAAAAGGATTGAGAATATTCTGATGCACCAATGACTCTACCCTTCTAATTTAATAGAATTGCAAAAATATCATTTAATATGGCTCAAGTCCAAAGGGAAAAAATACCATGGCCTTGTACGGCCTGTACTCAGCTCACCTCTCCCTCCCCGCCCCCCCACCATATCTAGGCACAGCATTAAGCTAAATTGTAACGCCAGGTTTATGAAGTTGCAGGCACCCCTGGACTATATTATGATAGGTATTTCTTCCTCTTCTCTCCTTACACCACAGGCAGTGAATATCTACATATTACCATTTAGAAATAAAATGGCATTAGCAACAGGATCTGTTTTATCTCCTAAATTTTCACACAAACCTATATATAAATCTATAGAAATCTTTGCCTTTATGTTGAAAGCTTGCTCTTGTTAGGTGTTAACATTTTATACAGAAACCTCCTCAATTATCCCTGGCATTTTTCTTATCTGTCAGCTATAATAGCATATAGACACAAAGTAGATTTTTTTGTCCGATTTTATTTTAAACGGTATTTAGAAAAAAAGAACATTTTACAACCCTGCTTAGAGTTTCCAGTGGCTCTGAATAAACTAGATACAGCCTTCTATGAACTTGTATGACATTCAGCTTGTGGTTTTACTATAAATGGCCAACCTAAACACATGTTAATGGATAATAAAGCATACCCTGGACTGCCTTATTATTCATTCTTAAAATCCTAAGCGTTTTTTCTAATGTGCGTCTTAGTATTGCTAGAGTAAGTTTCATAGTCTCCCAGGAAAAATCTGCAGTGACTCTGTTCATTTGTGAAGGAGGAGGGAAATAGAATATAAATGTCAAGAAAAGATTATAAACTATGAACTGAATTCCCATACAGTCTATAATATGTGAGATTAAAAAGACAGCTCAATTTAACTAACAATGAAGCTGTTATGCTTTCAGGATGAAAAAGGTGCTACGTATGTGTATATCACCTCATTATGAATGGCATTTTTTCAATGTAAGGGTTGGACTGAGAAGAGGGTTTAGCTGCAGCCAACAGTAAAGTCTCATCGCAGGGTTGGTTTGGAGGCACCATATGTCACTCAGCCTGGGACAGGATTTGAAGAAAAGACACAGACAGTATGTATTTTCCTGCTGGGGTCAGCATTCCCCAAGATACAGTCAGTACTTCAACAGCACTCATGCAGACATTATCAAGGTGCCTACATGTATGTGTTAGGATGGGAAGTTGAAACAATAGTGTTGAAGGCAGTGGTAATTTTTACTCCAAGTTAGGGTGAAGTGGGAAGATGTAAGCCTCACAAAAAGAAGAATGACAGGAACCGCTCAGTTCTCATTTTAGCAATAATGGTGGTATTGGATACTCTTGGTAGTAGTACTAGGAGCATCCATGTGTTTGTTCTATTATACTATAATAGTTTTGGTATTTGTAGTAGTAGTCACAGTAGCAGCAGCAGCAGAAGCCGTGGCAATAGTAGCAGTAGTAGAAAAAAACAAAAACAAACAGACAAAAAACCTAACATTTACTTTGAGCTTACTATGTACCAGGCTCTGTGTTAAACTGTTTGCATTATCTGCATGTAATTCTCACAATAGCTGGCGGAAGAATCTGTTTTACAGATTACCACTCTCGAAACAGTATTACCACTCTCGTTTTACAGTTGAGGAATCTAAGGCCTAGAGTGATTCTGTAACTTTCTCAGAGCCATAAGGCTAAAAAGGGAAGCCAGGATTTGAATTTAGTAGTCAGTTTCCAGAGACTGCTTCTTAAACTTACTATTACACACTCCCTACGTAAATGGAAATATAACATAGTCTGCCTATGAAAAGTAAAGCAAACATAGTATACTGCAATTTTAATTTTTTTGCCTCCGATGCAATCCTAAGTTTAGCTGCCATATTTTTACACAAACAACAATATTTGCCATACCCTATGCTCTTCAAAAAAGACAAAAAATGACAGTGAAACCAATGTAAGGTCAATTCCATTCATGGTTACTTCCAGTGCTAGAAACACCAAGGAAGATGAAAATAGGAATGTGACTAACAAATACTGATCCACATCTTCACAAAGTACTTACAAATACTGATCCACATCTTCACAAAGTACTTTATATTAGTATGGTACTTCTGAGAAATGTTAGCTTCCACATAGCATTTCATGCTCGTAGCACAAGTAATAATTCTGAAGAAAAAAGAATGTGTGAGAGTAATACTTGCATTTAACTTTAAGGAAAAGTGATCACAATAACATTCTTGAAGATTAAATCGGAATTCTGGTACTCATGGTGCCTTACTTTGTTCCATATGTAAAACATGCCATTTTCCAAAGATTTATACAATAACACTTTCAAGACTATTAAATGTTTAGTTTTCTAAATGAATGACAGTTTTTATATCCTTTTGTGGGCTGAGAACTACTTGTCTGCTTTGTTTTATCCGTCCACTTTAAATAAGGTTGCACCGACAGATTATAATCATTTGTTGGCAGCAAATCAATAAGAGGTAGGTGCTAAGAAGGAGAAATACATTCTTGTAGCCTCTAAAGCACTGTAGTATTATTAATAAAAGTAATATTTCATGTTCGGGGAAATTTTACTGTTTTATTCTATTTGCTACACTTTTAAAATTGTGTTTTTATCCTCCTAATAATCCTTCCAAAGTCCCTTAACAACATTTCAGTGCACCTTTCAATCCACCAAAATGGCTTCTGGTCTACAAGGGTTTCTTCCTGCTCTTATTCATTTAGGGTTCAGACATTTAGATATTTTTCTAATTTCCAGTGGGTGGGCAGAAAGAGGCACAGATGGGGAGAATACAGTACATGGGATGAGCAACAATTTGTCACCTCTTACACTGAATTATTTTTAAATTATTCTCTACTGAAGATGTGAGGAAGGGTGATAGCAATTCACCTCACTGCACTCATTTCAGAAGCTACAGTAAAGACAAATATTCTTCCACCTCTAGTATAACCCTTTAAAAATGAGAAATTCCCAGAAGATGACTCATATTAAAAGCCAGAAGGATAAGAATGTTAAACTAGGAATCTGAGGTATCAACTAAAGATATAAGTCAGCGTTGTCTAATCCTCAATTTTGCCCAGAGCCAACCAGGATAAACAAACAACTTTAAATCTTGTAATGTGGCACTCAGAGCATAAAAACCAGGTTGCTAACCTTTAGCTTAAACTAATCTACCCTGGAAATATATCCTGAAAATGGCCAGAAAATTACCATACATAAACCCCAAAGCAGAAGGTAAAGCAGTGATCAGTAAAAACACAGTTTCCAGTTTTAGCTCTAGCTAAACCCAGACTCACAAAGGGTCTCTTGGAATAAATTACTCCTCTTCAACTTTTTTAATATCAGTAATAACTTGTTGACATTTTTCCTTAAAGTTACTGTAGGCTGTCTGGGATTGCTCCACTCCAGTTAAACCCATGGAATTCAGTTAGAAGCAAACTTACTTGAGACAGCCAATTATTTGAAAATGCTATTTGATAAGCTTAGTCCTTGTTCTTTTTTAACCGAGTGGTGAGGAAAAAATATACATATTCATATTTATATAAAATTATGGCTAAATTTGTTAAGTGCTTATTTTTTGATGAGTATATTTTCTAAATGTTTCATCTATTTTATTTCAGTTAATTCTCAGATTCACCTTTATGTAATAGACACTCTAACTACCTCCATGCTACATATGAGTAAGGCATGGAAATTAAATAACTTGCTCAAGTCACAAGGCGAGGAAATAGAAGAGCTGTCTCCAGGGCCCACATGCTTATGAAACTGCCTTTGCAAAATTATGACTGAGCCAGTGAAAAAGATCTAACCTAGCTGGCTCCATCTTGCTTTCTAAACTTTAAGCTGTCCTTATTCATTCCTGCGTGTAAGCTGAAGTAACTTTGGGAGAAACTTAGTTTATAGTTCATAGTATAAAACAAAGATGGTAACAGTCCTTTTCCAAAACAAACCTCCTTCTTGCCTGGGAACTAGAATGCTTTTGTAGGACTAACAAATTAGCCATAAGGTTAGAAATTATGGTTTAGGGGTCATACAGCTAGAGGGTACAAGATTCTGACCTTCCCTAAACTGCTCCTAAATCAGTGCTTGAGTTATTTTACAGACTCTGCACTTGATAGATCAACTGGCATCACCCAGGTCGATTAACTGGCTCATCTGATCTTGTGGCCCCCACCCAGGAACTGACAGCACAAGAGGACAGCATCAATTCCCCATGATTTAATCGCCTACCTAACCAATCAGCACTCCTGGTTTGCTGGCTTCCCCCAACCCACCAAGCTGTCCTTAAAAACTCTGATCCAATGCTCGGAGAGACTGATTTGAGTAATAATAAAACTCTCATCTCCCGCACAGCCGGCTCTGCGTGAATTACTGTTTCTCTATTGCGATTCCGCTGTCTTGATAAATAGGCTCTGTCTAGGCAGCAGGCAAGGTGAACCCATTGGGTGGTTACAGTTATACAATTCAAATAAACACAAAGTATTTCATTTGTGTGAATGATGGTTTAATGTTTTTCAAGTATAACATGTTCAGTCAACATGATGTTTTGCTTTTCCATTTCTTGAAAGTTAGAGTCACATTTTCTTACTGACTTGCTGTTTTATGTTTTCTTTTATTAGCTGGGTGCATAAATTTTCTGACATTCGGCATCAGTCCAGTATAACCTACCTCCCACTATTTTAAGAAACATTTATGGCTATTTCTTTTTGGAAGCAAGAGGAGAATATAAGAAGCTTTTGTTTCACAGCAGTTTATAAAATGATGTTTTCTGGTTATTGTTTCAATTTTTGAAGATATTATTTCAAAGTATTTGTTACCCTCAGAGTCAGGCATTGTTACCAATGTATGTCATTTTATCTGTTAAATTGCATTTTCTCTCTTATCAGTTTAGTCCTAAAGTACTGCCTCTCCTGTCAAGCAACTATGATGTTGTTTCTTTGTTCTCTAAATAGTTTAGAATCTCTTCCAGAAGCTAGAAGAGTTTCATGATGATAGTGTTCCAGGACTACATTTTTAAAATGTTTTTAATTGCAGTATTTTCATTTTAGCCTCAGCTACTTTAAGTAGATAGGCTTGGTCTACTAGTAAGCAACCAGTCTTCCAAAAATGTGATAGTCAACAATCTGCTCTCAATCTGTTACAGATTTTTTGCATTCAGTTGTAGTTCTGTGTGCAAATTTTGAAGAAGGAATCTGAGTTCCTGTTATAAATGTGTCGCATAAATAACGTTTTTATTTGGCCAGTGAAATTTTATGTATTTATTTTTATTTTTTAAAGTTTCTGGAAAATATTAAAATATTCAAAAAATAATGTGGGCATAAAAAGCCTTAAGTGAATTGTCAAGTGCTAATTAATCTCCAGAGAATTCATTTCCTTATTATTTAATGATGTTCAATAATCTCTTCTAATAAATGGCATTTGGTGACTTGACAATTACCATCAATTTCTTGTTTTCCCACCTGTTATCATACAGGCTTCATTTTTTATTTTCTCTTCTGTAAAACAAACAAAGAATAAAGCAGTTCAGTAACTACTAATATCCATTCTCTTGGGTAAATTTGTGATTGTTTGAGAGAAACGGAATAATAAAATCCTCAGGGAGCAAGCTTCACATTGAGCAACTGCTGAAATTCCTGAAATACTACATGTTGTCTGCTGTTTTTCAGCACAGGATAGTTCTTTGTTTGCAGCTTTTAATCACTGATCACTATGGTCCTATGTGATTTCCCCTCATGACATGATTCCTGTTCTCAATCACTTTATGATCTAAGGTGACATGACATCTTCCTGACAGTATGTATATATATATGAGATATATATGATATCTCATATATATGATATATATTGTATTTCTAACTTGATATATATCATATGTATCATATATATATCAAGTTAGAAATAAAATTTGCATGTGTTTTTAAAATTCAATTGTAATTTTTCTATTTTTTTAAGTACAGACATGCACATTTTCTGTCTCATAACAATTGCCAGACAAAAGATAAATGAAGTATATGTGGTTTTAAGTCTCCCACAGCTCAAGTATTCTCTAATTCTTTTGCAGAAATGTCACCTTAAAAAGGTTTAAAAGAGGTGAAGATGAAATATCAATTGTGCAAAACCAGAGATATGGTTAATTCATTTCTTTTAGCTAGGGAAATAACAGCTAGTCAAAGTGGCAAGGTCAGGTAAAGAAAAGATATTCAAGTAAAATTTAGGGATAAAGCAAGATTAAAATGTGTTTTTATTTATTAACTATTAAATATAGCATGTTCCTAATAAAACATTTGAAATTGCTGATATTTGAATGTTTACTGTATTAAAATTACTTTTATATTATTCTATTTAATCCTCACTATAACCTCACAATAATAAATGAAGTGCAAATGCTAACTGGGCCAAAATTAATCAACTAGTATGTTGCAGAACAGAGATTTGAACTGAGCTCTGACTGATTCCAGAGCTCATGGACTTTCCATTACACAATGCCACTTCATTAAAATAGACAAAAATTATTCTGTATAGATATGTTTATTTTCCATATTAAAAATAAATTGTTAATATCCTTCTAACAACAAGAGTTGCTTAAGCCCCCTAGGTTTGTACTTTATAAGAAAAAACAAATATCTAAAACACAACAAAATCTATGATGAAATATAGACACATGTTCTATTTTATGCAGTCTGTATATCTTATGATTTCCCTTTATACAACAAACCCTATATGGTGCAATAGTAAATTGCTTTGAAATTAAGTTATAACTATTCACCTTTCTTGGTAATGGCTAGAACTAGAATCTATTATTTAGAATACTTGTCAGAAAGGTCTGTATCAATCCCCAGTGATAATCAGACATGGTTCCTGTAGCTCTCCACACAAAACAAATGAAGCCTGCCCACGTTAAACGTTGCTTCTTATAATTTGGCACTTTCTGTGTTCTAATTTGGTAATAATTCTCATATGCTTTATGAGGCCTACTGTTCCTACCTTTTTCGTTACTTTTCCCTCCACTATCAGATGGTGCCCTACGCTTGTCATATACAACAGAGTATTTTTATTCATCAGACCCTCACCTTTGGTTGACCTTTTTCATTTGTATTCCTTTGTGTTTTCACTGTGAAATTCCAAAGCTTTGTTTTAACAGAACTATTTTTATAGTAGATAAACGTGATTTTTTTAAGGAAAGCCACTTAAGAACCAAATAATAAAAGTGAAAGTTTTAAAAAAGATATTATAACAAAGATGTTAAAGAAAGCGAGAAGAACTTTCTATTTAGACCATTATCGACCATCAAAAGATCATTTTTTTTGCTTTCACCCATTACTATATAATGTGTTGAAGTATAACCAAGCTCTCATAATGAAAAAAGAGTGGTACCTCTGTATTTTTTTAGGATAGCACCTCGTACTTTAATTTGGGCTACTAGGCATTTTTAATCAAGCTATCAAATAATAATATTCCCACCAGCTCCCAAACTATTTTACCAGTCTAACTTTTCTCTAAAAGGCACACATAAGACAATTAATACTAATGATAAATGAATTAATAAATAAATAAAATATATCTTCAATAAATATTTGTTGTCTATTTTATGCTAGTTACTGAGTAAAGTAGAGACATACAGAAGTCATTGTCACTGTCTTGCAGGAGCTGACAGTCCTGGAAGGTGGATGTAGATAAAAAAAAAATCTCCACATATACAGAAGATTTTTAAAAATTAAGTGCTTTATGGCAACTTTCTGGAAGATTTAATGAGTACCTGCTTACAAGTTGTCCTAATCACTTAAAGTAGTTAATTTGAATCAGAAGCTCTGCAGTATCTAATGACATTGAAGCTTAAAACAAATTATTGTGGAAAGCAAAAGGAAGAAGCAGGCAGAAAATGCTACAGCCTCTAGGTCTTCAATGTTGAGGGAGCTATAAAGCCAGTCTCCTTTTCTTTGTCTACCTACACCCTTCCTGCTATTCTTTCAGTTATCAAACCTTCCTTTCTCCACAGGAACTCTGACCTAGATCAAGTAATTACTGCGGGTAAATGCTCTTAGTCGTTACATACACTTAAGCACTTCCTATCCTCCTTTGTTGTCAACTTATTATTTCATATATGTATATCTTTTCCTCAATAAGTAGATTATAAGACCTCTGAAAGCAAGGACCTTATTTTAAAATGTTTTTATACGTCCTATAACAATGAGAACAATGCTAAGTGTTTAGTAGCAACTCATAAATACTTGTTTGTTATTTAAATTAAAGTTTTATTTCTGGAAAGATGAAAAAACAATTGACTAGAATTCACTGTGGCCCTAGACACTTCCAACCAGTGGGACTATCTAGAATTCAGCAAGAAATAGGTTCCTAATGGCAGAAGCCAGACATAAACATAAGGTGAGAGAATCAGGGCGTGTCTTAGCAAAGAGTCTTTGAGATACCAATTGAATCAGCTACACGTATAAAGGCCCCTCCTCTGCATAATAACAACCAATCAAAACCAAGTATTCTTTGTTTTTTTAACTACACTAAAATGGAGAAAATGTATTTATGGCATTATGCATAATTATGAGTTATGAATAGTGTTAAAATTTATCAAAACATATAAATGAATTATTCCTTTACAATGAAGAAATGCAAAAAATATATTACAAAACAAAATATTAATTTATATTGAATTTAAAACATAATTCAACATTTTCCTGTGCAAACAATGTTTCTCTTTAGCCTCATTCTAGTATAGCTAAAATAAAGGAAAATCAATAGCATTTCTATATGTAAACAGCAAACATGAATTGGAAGAATCAATATTGTTAAACTGTACATACTAGCCAAAGCAATCTACAGACTCAAAGTAATACCTATAAAAAATTAATAACATTCTTCACAGGAAGAGAAAATGCAATTTTAAAATTTACATAAAACCACACAAAGACCCACAATAGCCAGAGAAATCCTGAGCAAAAAACAAAACCAGGGCATCACATTACCTGACTTCAAATTATACTACAGAGCTATAGTAACCAAAACAGCATGGTACTGGCATAAAAGCAGACACATAGACCAATGAAACAGAAAAAAATCCATGCATTTACAGTCAACTTATTTTCCACAAAGATGCCAAGAATATACACTGGGAAAAAGACACTCTGTTTAATAAAGGTGCTGGGAAATCTAGATATCCTTATGCAGCAGAATGAAACTATACCCCTATTGCCATATACAAAAATCAAATTTAAATGGATTAAATATTTAAATCTAAGATCTGAGACTATGAAACTACCTTACAAAAATTGGAGAAATGCTTCCCAACATTGGTCTTGGCAAAGATTTCTTCAATATGACCTCAAAAGCACAGGCGACCAAACCAAAAATATATAAATTGGATCATGTCAAGCTAAAAAGCTTCTGCACAGCAAAGAAAACAATTAACGGGGTGAAGAGACAACCTAAAGAATAGGAGAAAATATTTGGAAACTATTCAACTGACAAGGGGTTGATAACCAGGATGTATAAGGAACTCAAACAACTCAATAGCAAAAAATACACAAATAATCCTATTAAAAATGATCAAAAGATCTGAATAGACATTTCTCAAAATAAGACATAAAAATGTCAAACAGGCATATGGAAAATATGCTTAGTATCAGTAATCATCAGAGAAATGAAAATCAAAACCACAAGGAGATACCATCTCATCCCAGTTAAAATCATTTTTAACAAAACAACAAAGTAATGCATGATGGTGAGGATGTGGAGAAATGGGAACACTAGTAGGTTTCTCAAAGAACTAAAAATAGGACTGCCATAAGATCCATCAAGCCCAGTACTGGGTATATGCATAAAAGAAAGTAAATCAGTGCATCAAGGAGACATCTGCACCACCATGTTTATAGCAGCACTATTCACAATAGCTGAGATTCAGAAGCAACCTAAATGTCCATCAACAGATTAATGGGTAAAGAAAATGTGGTGCATATACACAGTGGAGTACTATTCGGTCATAAAAAAGAATGAAATTCAGTCATTTGCTACAACATGGGTGAAAATGGAGATTATTATGTTAAGTGAAATAAGCCAGGCAAAGAAAGACAAATATCACATGTTCTCACTTTTTTTCACTTTTTTGTGGGATCTTAAAATCAAAACAATTGAACTCTTGGCCATAGAGAGTAGAAAGGTGGTTACCAGAGGCTGGGAAGGGTAATGGGGGGATCGAGGGAATGTGGGAAGGGTTAATGGGTATACAAAATAGTTAGAAATAATGCGTAAGATCTACTATTTGATAACACAACTGTAATAACTTAATTGTACATTTTAAAATAACCAAAAGAGTGTAATTGGATTGTTTGTAGCACAAAGGATAAATACTTGTGGGGATGGATACCCTATTCTCCATGTGATCATTTCACATTTTATGCCTGTATCAAAACATTGCATGTACCCCATAAATACATACACCATATGTCCACAAAATTAAAAATTAAAAAATAAAAAGAACAGACAGAATAAACACCAGGTTATTATCAGTAGGTAATCAAACTGTATAGTCACAAGTTAAAGCAATAAATGCTTTACATTTAAATCATTTCACATTTTTGAGAATATTGAAGAACAGAGATTTTCATGCCTTTACACTAGTGAAATTTTAAACTGTGGATGAAAATTTTTTGGATCAATATTAAAATATATATTATTTTGTACTATTGAAACCTAATTTTAGGCAGATTGATATCATATCATAACCTGAGGGAGAGTGGGGGAAAGAGTTCATCACAAAACATTTAAGCCCAACGCCGCAAAAAGTCAGTGGTTGCATTGGGTTGTAATTCTTAGATTATTCATGAGGAATTCAATCAACCGAAGTTAAAAAACAATGTACTAGTCAAGCATAAGGTTTGCCTAAAAGGACAAGTTATAATTAAGCCCAAAGTTTTTCAGTGTTTGGAGAAAAGAAAGTTTCCAGGCTCGGAGAGGGATGGCCTGTATAGACCTGTGCATAAACAAGCCATTTTACACTGGTCAAACACCACTGTTATGTGGTGCTCTACCTGAATACAAGCTTTGCCTTATTGCCATAAAAGGAACAGAACCAGGCTGCTCTGGAATTGAAGCTAAGCCTTTCCTTTCTCCTTTATAATGGATTTCTTACCCTGTTTTTTAAATGTTATAACAATATATAGAAAGAAAAAACCGGGAAAGATATTCACCAAAATATTGCTCATGGTTTTTTCTTTGTGTGTTTATTTATAAATTATGTGTTTTATTTTTCCCAATTTTATGAATGGTTTGCAATGAGCATGAATAACCTATAAGAAAAAAATGAATTATTTTTTCAAAGTTGGTAAGACATACACAGCTGGCAACACTATAGGCTCTAGCTCCATGGAAGTCTGGAATAAAGAGAAAATCTGGAAGGCAGAAATGAATGATTTCTGCTCATTGCATTTAGTAGATTACAAGGCTTACATAGTCTTAAGGGTGAACAAAATAACAATAGACTATTGACCTCTCATAATTGGCCAGGTACTGTGCTAAGTCCTTTATATCTCATTTGATATTCTCAAGGCCACACTGCTAGTAAGTAGTAGAGCTAGGACTTAAAGCCAGATCTGTTTAATTTTAAATCTGATGGTTTTAACCACTACCCTAATACTACCTTCCCTCATCTCTACCTCAGTTGGAAAAAAAAAACTCTAGAGGGTGAGTGTAGTTAGCAATAATTTATTGTATATTTTGAAATAACCAGAAGAGTAAAATTGAAACGTTCCTAACACAAAGAAATCATAAATGATTGAGGTGATAGATACCCCAATTACCCTGATTTGACAATTACACATTGTATGCTTGTAGCAAAGTATCACATGTACCCTATACATATGTACAACCATTATGTACCCATAATAATTAAAATTAAAAACTTAGGAAAAAGCCCTAAGCTTAATCACACTTCAAATCATTTAATTGTAATGAATAATGAACTATTTTCTCAAACACAAAAATATGAACATATTTGTTCTGCAATGCTTATTTCATTTATTGGAATACATCCTGTAACCTTCTTACTCCAACATTTCCAGACCTTATCCACTTTATCCAGTTGTTGCTTGATTACAATACATAAACAGATACATACACACATAAAAATAGAAATCAATAAAATACAAACACAACTACTAATGAATGATTATTTATTTGTAACACGAAACCATATCTGGTCCTTAGTTGTACTTCACATTTCTAAGGAATTAGATATGAGAAGTCTACACATTATACCTTTATTACTTAGAGGAATTCCAACAGACTATTATTTAGAATTTAGAGATCTTAATGTTACGAATGGTGGTTGCATTCCTGGACCATCACACAAATTCTGTTTAACCCAAAACATAGCTAGTAAGTAGTACTAGGCTGAGCGATACATCCTGGGAGCTGGAGATCCTGCAGTTCTAGAGGTATAAGTTTTTCCTTTGGTTTTATTGAATAAAAGACTAACATGGAGCAGAATTTCAAAATCATGTGTTTTAAGTCATCTACCAACTGCATCTTCCCCAGTTGTATCATTTTGTCTTTTTATATTACAAAAATCCAAAGTCAGTTTGGAAATGCAAGATGCCAATTAAAGTTTTGCCTTTTGATTACACTTGAATAATTGGTTTTAACCTTAAGGAGAAATGTGGTTAGTCTAATAGGTTCACTGTTGAAGACTTTTGTAATCCCCATCTAGCAATCCAAGAAGGTCAAAACAATAAAAAAAAAAATTTAATCAAACTTCTTTTCTGTGCCTTTTCAGCAATAAATCTCTAGAAAAAGTAAAGAGCCTACCACCTACCTCAAGAAAAATGAGAATTATAAATTGCAAATCTTTCTGAGTGCCATTTATATAGTAAAATTTTTTCCAAAAAATTACTCATTATCTACTCAGTTCCTCTAGAAAATTATAACAAAACAAATTATTTGTACAATATTAAGTATTACTACTCAAAGTAGCTTCCTCCAACCATTCTCCATTTACTCGAATCGTATTTATTCTTCAAAGATCAACTCCAGTGTTTCCTTTTTTGTGAAGCCTGCGTCACTCATAGAAATTTATTTGCAACTATAGCATGACTCTTATCACATCTACCCTGTATCATAGTTTCTCATATAGATGTTTCTCCCCCAAAAATAATAGCTAGTATTCATTGAGCACATCCTTTATAGCAGGAACTATTCCTATCACTTTACATACAATAATTTGTTTAATCGTCATGGCAATTGCAACAGTTAAGCATTATTTATCATGCCCATTTTACAGATCGGAAAGAGAGATTACATAATTTACCTAAGATTATGCACCTAGCAACAATCAGAGCCGAAATTCACACTCACAAAACCCAATATCTTAAAATCTGCAGTATAATCTACCACCTCTTACCCAGCAAGCCACTTTCTAAGGTTGACTTTGGCCTAAATCAATGCTTCTCAAACTATCCGTAATGAGAGACCAGTTTCTGTTAAGTACAATAAGAACAAATTACTAGAAAAAAATAAAATCTATAAAATACAAGGTCCTATGTATTATATTTAACATTATTAAGCACTATAAAAGTTTTCAATATCTATGCTAGCCAACAGTTCATGGACCAGCACAGGTTCATGAAACAGCTCAGGTCCATGGATCACAATCTGAATACCATTGGCCTGGATCACTATGAAGCAACTCACCCTATCATAGCACTTTTTATTAGGCTATTATAGTCCATTTGTGCAGAAGTCATAGCAATGCATGAACTCTGTAGTTCATGCATGAAAGAAAACCTAACATCCAAATAAGATTTAAAAAGTCATAGCTTATTTCTAAGTCCTTTTTCTCTTCATTGAATTAGGCTTTTTGTGCCATGTTAATGTTTTATGTTTGTTTCTTGATGAATTCAATAACATTTCTCAAAATCCTTAAGACTAAACTTTGAGTTTTAATTAAAGTTTCAAGTACTGATTGCCGTATGAGAAAAAGAGTTTATTAGCAATTAAATTTTAAGATAAAAAGTCATGTCTGTCATTGAATCAGTACACATCTTTGGGAAGTTCACTTTATCTTCTTAAATATAAGATACTTAAAAAAGTTATCTACTCACTTCAGGGATTCACTTGTCTATAGGGCAGGCTATGTGTGAGTCATAAAAGCATGCTTAATGCAAGTACTTTCTTTTATAGAAGTGACCTCATGATGTCTTATCTAAAATTCTCCTAGTCATTCCAGCAGTTATTTGTGCATTCATTCAAAAAGTGACAGTAGAGCCCCCACTGTGTGCAACTCTTGCTACAGATCTTGCTTCTCACATGATTCCCAGCAAAAAGCAGTTGTTCTTTCCTGAGGACATTCTGGGTATTACAATTTCATAATTGAGCAAGTAGAATGGGTCACAGAAGCTTTGCTAAAAACCCATCCAGCAGAAAATATTTTATTCTGGTCTTGGAAAATCTGACTTAAAAAGTGGAGTTGATGAGCAGGAGCAGCTTTGTGATTCCCTATTTGATTGTTTGCTCTTATATTACTGACTAAATAGTACAAGTATCACTTCAACTACTCTTCAATAAATTTCATAAGAAGTACAAAGAAAATAATATTTTATGATATTCTATAATTCTGTTTGATATTTTAATGAATATTTTCAAACTAGTAGTATCGACTATGAAAACAAAATATGGACTATAGCTATAATTTATGATTTTATTTATTTTAAGTAGGAATTCACTTGAAATTTAAGTTTAGTATTTAAAGTATGTAACTAGGCAACAAAGTAAATAGAAGGTACTTACCTGGAAGCTACAGATAACAGAGGTCACAGTTGCCAAATAAAGCCATCTGTGTGTCAATGGGATAGAAGATAAACTCCTTCCAAAAGTGAAAGATCTCTATGCTTCACAGACATATAGTGTTATAGCAGCCAAAATTAATTAACAAATATCGTTCTCCTATCATTCTGGTAGGCAACAATAGCAAAATATCAGTGTTCTCTTTTTTAAAATTTTCAACTTTTGTTTTAGATACAAGGGGTTGACATGCAGGTTTCTTACATGGGTTTATGCACCCAGATAGTGAGCATAGTACCCAAAAGGTAGTTTTTCAACCCACACTCTGCTTCCTCCCTCCCCACTCTAATAGTCTACAGTGTCTGTTGTTCCCATGTTTATGTTCATGTGTGCTCTTTCTGAATGAAATACAGATCAATTTGAAATGTGGAGAAGCAAATTCATATACGTCAAGCTTTAAAAAAGATAACAAAATGTAATAATAATAATAAACATATTTTCAAGTTTTTAAATAAAAGTCCAGCTTCGGATATTAATCTCAAAAATCACATAGAGCTATTAACTTATAATGGGAAGATATAATGTAATTTTTATTATAATAAAAATTTATTTAGTGTTTTATACATAAATTTTATATTTAGCATTTAATGATGCTGATGGGTGGATTTTTTAAACCAAAAAATGTCTGAAGTAGAAGACAATTTAATATAATACAGTTTATTGTTGAAATATCTGTAAATGTGCACTTACTGACTTCAGAAACAATGCATTATTGAAAAGGAACAAAATGAGTTTTATGGTGAATGCAATATATCACTGTTAAAAGCAGCCATCATTAAGACTGAAGGCTTTATGGTTTTAGGCTGAAAACACTGTTCAGTCTCACAGTTCTCCTAATAGAGTTTTAATTCTTTTTCACACAGTGAGGTTGCTTCCTTACCTTCCCTGCCTCCACAGACACCACAAAATCAATGATGACACTGACCATTCTGACAGCCAATAATCCTTCAAGTAGAAAATGATGCCTACACAGATCATTTCTAAAAAAGTGATCCATGCTTGAAGGAATACAAATGTTTCCTCCCTCGTCTTTCAAGTTATTGGACAACAGAACAAAATGGAAGAGAAATTTTTCCCGAAGCAATACAGCTACAATATACTTTTGTGTCATACTTAACACGGTGATTCAATCAATACATAACTACAGAATGACTACAAATTACTTTTCATATTTAAATTGCATTCAGTTAATACATTATTTCATTTTATTGCTCACAATCATACTTTGAAATAGGTATTATTATCGACACTTAACAGATAAAATAACAAGTTCAAAAAGTTTTGGAGGAGGTTTTCTATTTCCATTACAAAAAGATAAAATTTTAATTTTACAAATTTATTTAATTTCTTGAGTCTATGAATTGACTGTTGGCTAAATTATTTTATCCATTTTAATTATATGTTCAAATATCTTCATTAGATTCTATCTGCTTTGGTCATTTAGGTGACCTGAATGTCAATACTCAATTTTTTATCTAGTGTTTTCAATCTAATTAATTCTCCAATGAATAAAATGTCTTAGAAAAGTTTCTTTCAAATATTTAAAATGATGTTTGTGTTCTTTTTCTTCAACTACATTCAAAATAATTATACTTTATGTAAGACAGATTTTAACACATAAATATAAAATTTATATAGATGTATGTTTTTAGAAAGGATATTAACACAACTTTTAAATAACTGAAATACACCTAAAGCTTAAGGTAAAGATGGTCTGAATAAAAACTAAGCCATTTAATGGATCTTTTAACTTATATCCATAGAAAATGAGGGGAGGTCTATGGCCATACCACCCTGAATGCACCCGATCTAGTCCGAAAATGAGGGAAGATATCTTTTCGCTACCTTCTGTAGTCAAAAGAAACAAGGTTATTAGATTATAGCCCCAAAGGATACTCATAATCATAATCCAAAATAAAAGATGCTACGCTTATAAGAAAGTTAAGCTTCTCAAGATTTTCAGGGGAAGCAACTAGATTTGACAATATTGTTTTCCCTATGTTTTATTCTTTCAGGATTCAACACAGACATGGCAACAAACGTCATATTGTCAAGTCATTTGAAAGCCCAGGGTGCTCAAAAGAAAGAAGCTGCTTAAAATACATCATTTAAAAAGCTCTGATGGGATTGTTTGTTTGTTTTTTCTTGCTGATTTGTGTTCTTTGTAGATTCTGGATATTAGTTATTTGTTGAATATATAGGTTATGATGATTTTTTCCCAATATGTGGGTAGTCTGTCAACTTTGCTGATTATTTCGTTTGCGGGGCAGAAGCTTTTTAGTTTAATTAAGTCCTATCTATTTATCTTTGTTTTTGCTGCATTTGCTTTTGGGTTCTTGGTCATGAAGTCTTTGCCGAAGCCAATGTTTAGAAGGGTTTTTCCAATGTTATCCTCTAGAATCTTTACAGTTTCAGGTCTTAGATTTGTCTTTGATCCATCTTGAGCTGATTTTTTTATGATGTGAGAGATGAGAATCCAGTTTCATTCTTCTACATGTGGCTTGCCAATTATCCCAGCACCATTTGTTGAATAGGGTGTCCTTTCCCCATTTTATGTTATTTGCTTTGTCGAAGACCCAATAAGAAATCAATACAGCAACTGGTAGTCCTCATTGAATGCTGTAGTTTATAATATGCCACAGTTGGAAAAACTGTTCTTCTCATTTATCATAAGTTTCAAAAAGCATTGTTTTGATTGGGGTTCTGAGCAGTAAGAGAGGGTGTTCTAATTGCCTCTTATTAGCCCATTTTTTAGGGAAGACCCTAGGGCTTTGTGCATGACCAGATACACAACACTAGACAGATGAGATCAATGGAAATTTATTAGTCACATGTACTCATAGCCCAAAGGAAAAGAACACTACACATGACTCAGGGCAATGTTGGGATTGCACTTGGGAACACAGTGAACAAGAGGGGCTGTGGAAGTCAGGCTTCATAGTGTAAAGAAGGTGAGGTGGCTCCTGGTTCTGTGAGGGGTTGGCATTGATTTGTTTGAATAATTTGACAGAGAACTGAAACCTGCTACTCTGGGATAAGCAAGAACTGTGCCTAGTCCCTTTGTTAAGGAGGGTGGTCTTTCTAGATGTTATCTGCAGTGACAGAATAGGGAAGAAAATTTTGCAGTTAGGCCTTTTGATGTCTTTCTGGTTTCAGATATCAAAGAAGTATATAATATTGGGCCTTAATTTTATGCCTTACATCACAAAAGAATCAGGTGAAAGCTGTCCTGTTGCCCAGTCTATATGACCTAGTAGATTTGATGGTTTTAGAGGCATCTGTAGTGGATGAGGATGCTATGTGGATTCTCTAGTTAATCTCAATTGAACAGTCATAGCACAGATCTCAGAAAGCAAGGTCTTACTTTCTGTAGCAGAGCACTGCTTGTTGGAAAAGCAGACCCTAATAGAAACTGAGCACGTAACTAAGGGACATCAAGTGACTATGCCACTAGATCATGAGCTGGTTATTATCAGATCTACCAAGTCAACAGCAATCCATTATAAAATAGACTGTTTTCAAGGTCTCAAGTAAGTTGTGCAAGCAGATAGCCCAAACTGTATGTCACCGTCCTCTGTTGCACTGAAGTGTCTTCCTTATATGGGGTTCTCCATGAGCAGCTGTCAGAAAATAGGGGAACTATTCCAGGGCCTGGCTCACAGTTTGGTAAGCTCAATACTCAATACGTATTGTAAACCAAAAGTAGCCTGCTACTGCCTCTGCATGACTTATACATGGATGTCTCTAAAGGACAAAAGTAGGGAGGTTGTTTTAACTAGTACACCTGGTTATAAACTTAGTGTATAGTTAATTAATTGCAATAATAACTGAAATTATTTACCCTGTTGTTTCTGACTTTTCAACTCCTCCCATTAAAAAATAGTGTCTATTTCCCCACTCCTTGACAATGGGTGGGCGTGGCGATTTGTTTGACTCATTCAACTCAGCATAAGTACCAATTCTGGGCCTAGTACTCAATAAGCTTCTCTTCTGTCTTTCAGAACCCTGATATCACCATGTGAAGAAGTCTGAGATAGTCTTCTGGATGATAATTGCCATGTGGCCCCAACTGCCCTAGGCAACAGGCAACAAACTACCAGACACATAAGTAAGGCCCTCCTAGACCAGCCATCTCCCAGCTGTTCCACCAGTTGACTGCAGGTGCCTGAACAATCTTGGTTGAAATAAACCAACGCTGATCCAGGAAAACAGAACTAACTAGCTGACATTTTTTCGGGTTATTAATGAAAATACAAGTTTACTGCTTTAAGCAACTGGGTTTTGAGGTGATTTATTTTGTAGAAACAGCTAACGGATACAGCCTAGAACAAGAAATGGCCAGAAGTATGGACAGCCGTAGATGTCTGGGTGGTGTTAAATGTATTCACTAGATGGTTTGAAATCTAGAAATAGCAAGACTGAAATTGGAGACAAGGGGGTCTAGAGTAGTGGTACAGGGATAACCTATGGAATGGGTGAAGGATGAAGTTTGTGACAAACATTAATGTTAAGGAGCTCCTCAACATCTAAGAGAATAGGATAATTTATCCTATGGATATCAGCCAGCCTCTCACCTAAGCTACCCCAGTGCTTTTTTAATGGTACATTGAATAAAGTGACTATGGTAGCAGAAATAAAAGCTAGGCATGAGTTTCCCCTCACAAAGGTTGATACAGCTACCTCTATGTTGAATGCCCAATCTGCTAGCAGCAGAGACTGACACTGAGCCCTTGATATGTATAGTACCATCCAGCCACTTTGTTGCAGGTGAATTAAATTAGCCCTCTTACATCCAGGGTTACTAGTTCTACCACGTATCATATAATCTGAAATCAGCCAGCTTAGTTGAGTGGCTTAGCAGAGACCCAGTGTAGGTTGTATTTGGGAACTCACTCTAAAAGGTTGGACCATGATGCTCCAGTATGTAGTGTATTCATTAAACCAATAGTTGATATAATATGATTCTGTGTCCGCAGTAGCTGAAATAAACTGTTCCAGGCAACAATGGGATTGCCACCTCTCTCCAACACTTGTAGACTTTGGTTATTCATCCCTAAACCCTTAGACGCTGCCAGATTTGAGACTTTGCTTTCAATGGAGAAGAATGCTTCTACAAAAGGAGAGTGGAAGGATGCCATTGAACATGAAGCTACAACACTCCGCCACCTAGTTCTTTTGGATTTTTTAAGAAAGGCACCAGAAAGCAGAAAAAAAACAGTTAATATTACTGGGGAAAACTGACCCAAATCACCTTGTGGAGCTAGGTTTACTGTTACATGATTGAGGTAGAGAGAAATTTTTAGAACCCAAGGGTACTGGGGTATTTCTTTGTACATTCATGCCTCATGATAATGATAAATGAACAAATACAGATATCACAGCCTGGCAAAAGCAAGTCAACCAAGGGCCCAAAGCCCTTTAGGCTGAAATTTTTGGTCATCCCACCAGACAAGCAACCTGTAATAACTACAGTGATGGCTGAGAGTGAGGGAAAAATAAACTGCAGGTAGAAGAGTGAGACAATGAATATCAATATAGACTTTAGACCAGTTGCAACAGCAGGGACAATAGCATGTTCCATTAATTGCCTTCATGTATCGTATTTGGTAGAGAAGGCAGTTAGCTACTTCATTAAAAATGTAATGGAGGAAATAAGAGATTGTGAGTGGTGCAAAGGGCAGACTCTATAAAAGTCATCTTGAGCACTTCCTCACATTGTCTTGCCCTCATATCTGATTCGAGTCATACAGTGCCTAATAGCAATATGTGAGTTTCAGTCTCACTTCATGCTGACAGCACCTCATATCCAGTTGTCCTACATATTGCTCAGTTTCTGTTTCAGGGCTTCTCTGACACCACATCATGGAATGACTATGGAATCTCACTCTGCATTCACACATGCTCAGTAGGAAAATTACTAAGGTTTAACACCCAATAGCCCAATCCGCAACTAAATACAGATCAGAGGTCAATGGCCAGACAGTATCCTTTAGGCAAACCATTCTGAGGTGCATTTTATATGTCTCCTCACAAGAGTCCATCCAGACTGAACATCAGTTATCCATAGCAGCAGCAAACATGATCCTGCATAATGATAATGAATTTTTCTTCTGTCATGTTTCAATCTCCCTGGTTCTTCACTACCACTATCTGAGACAACTTTGCAAACAAACTATGTGCACGCAAAGCTTTTGAATAAGGCTTAGCTTTCAAGGCAATCCAGAATAAAACATATGTATTTTGTTCTGACTGCATTTTTTCCTTTCCTTGTTCCTTCTTGTATCAGGGGAGGGATGAAATTCAGTACTGAAAAAAGAAGTTGCTTTCAGACAATTAAACTTTCTTAGTTTTTTTTTTTTTTTCCAGAAACCTGAGGTGATTTGGCTTGGAAACAAATAATAGGATGTATGATTTTGAGGAGACAGAAGCAAGGGCAGCGAATGAGAATGGAATTTCCCAAAACCAGAAAGGAGATTATCAATTGGATTTCCACAAGTAGCAGAGGACCTATGCCCTGTTTTGGACCTATGCCCTGTTTTCTCTGAGTGCCTTGGAAAAATGGCATGATCTGGTAGGAGTAAGGATATAATCGAGTGAAAACACCTAGGGAAGCTGAATCTTAGCCACAACAGCTTCCAAACTTGGCAAATACTCATGCTAAATTTGAGTGGAAATACAGCAGGTCTTCAAGGTACCATATCGATTCAGACAATGAACACTTCAATAGCATTTATGATGAACAAAGGACAAGATTTCCAGGAACCATATACAACCTACGATATTTGTGAGATTCTAAAGGAGGGAAAAGGTCCTCGTATACGCTCTCTCTCTTTCTCTCTCTCTCTCTCTCGCACACACACACACACACGTACGTGTGTACATACACATGCAACACCCAGTGACTAAAATTGTTTTGTTAGGAAGGAGCCTCAGAATCAACTTTAATTTGATTGTTTTAACTAAGTGATGTGATATTTATTGCAAGCCCATAACTGTATTTGCAAATTCATACCATCATACACCCCTCCTGGCTCAACACAGGGCCTAGGCTCTCCTTATATATGCTATTTCTTCAGGCATATGAGCGTACTTCTACACATGCATAGAGGTGGGCCAAACAGAAGTCAAAATTTACTCAAATGTTTCCCAAAAAGAGATCAGGATTGAATCAGAGATATTTATGACAAGAGCTATATTATTAAAATAGATAAAATTCATCTCTTAAATCATAATGCAATGTTTATAAACCCATACTCCCAAAATACTTAGAGATTAAAAACATGCTATTTTTTTTAGAGAGATGGGATCTTGCTCTGTCACCCAGGTTAGAGAGCATTGGCACAATCATAGCTCACTCCAGCCTTGACCTCCTGGGCTCATGTGGTCATGCTGCCTCAACCTCTCCAGTAGCAGCTGGGATTACAGGCATGCACCACAATGCCTAGCTAAACAATAGAATTTTAAATAGCACATGGATCAAGGAAGAAATCTCAAGAGAAATGTAAAAATATTTTCTATTAAACGGATATGAAAATAGAACGTATCAAAATTTGTGAGATGTAATGAAAGCAGCACTATGAGGGAAATTTATTGCATTAAATGCATGTATTATTAAAAAAAAAGAAGTATCTAAAATCAGTCTTCTAAGTTTCCACTGTAGGAAACAAACAAAAAAAAAGAAAATTAAATCCAACGTAAGCAACAGAAAACAAAATAAAAGAGTAGAAATCAATGAAATTAAAAACAGAAAATCAATAGTGAAATCAAAAAAACCAAAAGCCGAGTCTTTCAAAAGATCCAAAAAATCGACAAGTCTATAGCTGACGTAAGGAAAAAAGAGAAAAGACACAAATAACTCATATTATAAATGCAAGAGAGGTCATCACTATGGATCACATGGACATTAAAAGGATAATAATGAAATATTAGAAACTCTATTTCTGCAAAACTGATAAGCTATATGTAATGAACAAATTTTTCAAGAGTCACAATCCATCAAAACTGGCACAAGAATAGATTGTATGAATAGATTTAGAACTATTAAAGAAATTGAATCAATAGTTAATAACCTTATGAAATAGAATGCTTCAGACACAGATGGGTTCACTAGCGAACTCCACCAAACATTTAAGGAAGAACTTATATCAATTTTCTATAATCTCTTCCAGAAGATAGAAGGAGAGAGGATTTTTCTTAATTTGTTCAATGAGGCCAGGATTACCAATACTAAAACTGGACAAAGACGTTACAAAAACAAAAACAAAACAAAAACTGCAGACCAGCATGTCTTGCAAAATACCTAATACCAATTCTCAATAAAATATTAGCAAATAATAGCTAAGAGCATATAAAAATACTTATACACCACAACCAACTGAGATTTTTTTTCTGGTTTGCAAGGCTAGTTCAATATTTGAAAAACAATGTAATTTGTCACATCAACAGATTAGAGAAAAAAATCACGATTATACCAATAAATGTATAAAAAAGATTTGACAAAATCCAAAACCCAGTCATTATTTAATAAAACCCTCAGCAAACTAGAAATAAGGGGGAGCTTCAAATCGATAAAGAATATCTACAAATATCCTGCAAATAACATCATAGTTCATTGATAACAAACTAGAAACTTTTCTAATAATATCAGGAACAAAGCAAGGATGTACCCTGTCACTACTCCTTTTCAACGTTATACTGGAAATACAAGCTAATGCAACAAGATTTTTTAAAAGGAAATAAACAGTAGAGAGATTTGGAAGTCTTTGTTCTTAGATGACGTAATTGTCTCTGTAAAAAATATAAAGGAACTTACAAAAACAACAACAAAACTCCTAAAACTAAAAAGTAACTTTAGCAAGGATACAAAATACAAGGTAAATTTATGAAAAAAAAAAATGCTTTCTTATATACTAGGAAAGAACAAGTGGAATCTGAATTTTAAAATAACATTTATACTAGTACCCAAAAATGAAATACTTAGATAAACAAAATATATAGACCGCTAGCCAGACTAATAAAGAACAAAAGAGAGAAGAATTGAATAGACACAATAAGAAAATGATAAACGATATATCACCACTGATCCCACAGAAATACAAACTACCATCAGAGAATACTATAAACACCTTTACACAAATAAGAAAATATAGAAGAAATGGATAAATTCCTGGACACATACACCCTCTTAAGACTAAACCAGGAAGGAGTCGAATCCCTAAATAGACCAATAACAAGTTCTGAAATTGAGGCAATAATTAATAGCCAACCAACCAAAAAAAGATAAGGACCAAATGGATTCACAGCCAAATTCTACCAGAGATACAAAGAGGAGCTGGTACAATAGAAAAAGAGGGATTCCTCCCTAACTCGTTTTATGAGGCCAGCATTATCCTGATACCAAAACCTGGCAGAGACACAACAAAACAAGAAAATTTCAGGCCAATATCCCTGATGAACATCGATGCGAAAATCCTCTATAAAATACTGGCAAACCGAATCCAGAGGCATGTTAAAAAGCTTATCCACCACGATCAAGTCGGCTTCATCCCTGGGATGCAAGGCTGGTTCAACACATGTAAATCAATAAACGTAATCCATCACATAAACAGAACCAATGACAAAAACCACAGGATCATCTCAATAGATGCAGAAAAGGCCTTCAATAAAATTCAACACCGCTTCATGCTAAAAACACTCAATAAACTAGGGATTGATGGAACATATCTCAAAATAATAGCTATTTATGACAAACTCACATCCAATATCATACTGAATGGGCAAAAGGTAGAAGCATTCCCTTTGAAAACCAGCACAAGACAAGGATGCCCTCTCTCACCACTCCTATTCAACACAGCATTGGAAGTTTTGGCCAGGGCAATCAGGCAAGAGAAGGAAATAAAGCATGTTAAATAGGAAGAGAGGAAGTCAAATTGTCCCTGTTTGCAGATGACATGATTGTATATTTAGAAAACCCCATCATCTCAGCCCAAAATCTCCTTAAGCTGATAAGCAATTTCAGCAAAGTCTCAGGGTACAAAATCAATGTGCAAAAATCACAAGCATCCCTATACACCAATAACAGACAATCAGAGAGCCAAATCATGAGTGAACTCCCATTCACAATTACTACAAAGAGAATAAAATACCTAGGAATACAACTTACAAGGGATGTGAAGGACCTATTCAAGGAGGACTACAAACCACTGCTCAAGGAAATAAGAGAAGACACAAACAAATGGAAAAGCATTCCATGCTTGTGGATAGGAAGAATCAATATCATGAACATGGCAATAGCGGGAAAATTAATATATAGATTCAATGTTATTCCCATGAAGCTACCATTAACTTTCTTCACAGAATTAGAAAACACTACTTTAAATTTCATATGGAACCACAAAAGAGCCCATATACCCAAGACTATCTTAGGCAAAAAGAACAAAGCTGGAGGCATCATGCTACCTGACTTCAAACTATACTACAAAGCTACAGTAACCAAAACAGCATGGTACTCGTACCAAAACAGATATATAGACCAATGGAACAGAACAGAGGGCTCAGAAATAACACCACACATCTACAACCATCTGATCTTTGACAAACCTGATAAAAACAAGCAATGGAGAAAGGATTCTTTATTTAATAAATGGTGTTGGGAAAACTGGCTAGCCATATGCAGAAAACTGAAACTGGACCCCTTCCTTACCCCTTATACAAAAATTAACTAAAGATGGATTAAAGATTTAAACATAAGACCTAAAACCATAAAAATCCTAGAAGAAAACCTAGGCAATACCATTCAGGACAAAGGCATGGGCAAAGATTTCATGACTAAAACTCCTGGGAAACAGCTAAAGCAGAGTAAAGAGGAAACTTTACAGTGCTATATGCCTATATCAATAAAGTAGAAAGATCTCAAATTAACAATCTAGCAATACAAGCAGAAGAACTAGAAAAACAAGAGCAAAACAACCTCAGAGAGCAGAAGACAAAAAATAACTAAAATCAGAGCTGAACTGCATGAAACTGAGACATAAAAACATACAAAAGGTCAAGAAAACTAGAAGTTGGTTATTTGCAAGAATAAATAGAATTAATAGACCATTGGCTAGACTAATAAAGAGAGAGAAAACCCAAATAAACACAGTCAGAAATGGCAAAGGGAATATTACCACTGATCCCACAGAAATACAAATAAATAAACCCTAAGAGACTTCCAAATACCTGTGTGCACACAAACTAGAAAACTTGAAAGAAATGGATGAATTTCTGTAAACATACAACCTCCCAAGATTGAACTAGAAAGAAATTGGACACACAAACAGATCAAAAATGAGTTCCAAAATCAAAACAGTAATAAAAAGCCTACAATCAGAAAAAAAAAGCCCAAGACCAGAGAGATTCACAGCCAGATTCTACCAAATGTATAAACAAGAGTTGGTACCATTCTTATTGGTACTCTTCCAAAAAATTGAGGAGGGAATCCTAACTCATTCTATGAGGCCAGCATCATTCTGATACCAAAATCTGGCAGACACACACACACACACACACACACACACACACACAACTTCATGGCAATATCCTGGATGAACACAGTTGCAAAAATCCTCAACAAAATACTAGCAAACCAAATCCAACAGCACGTCACAAAGCTAATCCACCTTGATCAAGTAAGTTTCATCCCTGAGATGCAAGGTCAATTCAATGCACAAAAATCAATAAATATAATCCATGACATAGACAGAACTAAAAAAAATTATCTCAAAAGATGAAGAAAAGCCTTCAATAAAATTAAATATCCCTTCATGTTAAAAAAAAAAAAAACCCTCAACAAACCAGGCACTGAAGGTACATACATCAAAATAATAGGAGCCGTCTATGACAATCTCGGAGCAGTATCATACTAAACAGGCAAAAGCTGAAAACGTTCCCCTGGAAAACTGGAACGGAAAAGGATGCCCTCTCTCAGCACTGCTATTCAACAAGGTACTGGAAGTCTTATTCAGAGCAATAAGGCCAGAGACAGAAATAAAAGGCATCCAAATAGGAAGAAAGGTAGTCAAAATATCTATGGATTTCAGATGATATGATTCTGTACCTAGAAAACCTCTTAGCCTCTGCCCAAATGCTCCTTGATGTGATAAACAATTGCAGCAAAGTTTCAGGATAAAAATCAATGTACAAAATTGACTACAATTTTTATACAAGAACATGCAAGCTGAGTGTCAAATCAAGAACACAATTTCATTCACAGTAGGCATCAAAAAAAGAATAAAATACCTAAGAATACAGCTAATCAGGGAGGAGAAAGATCTTTAAAATGAGAATCCCAAAGCACTGTTGAAAGAAATCAGAGATGACACAAATAAAAACATTCCATGATCATGGATAAGAAGTATCAATATTACTAAAATTGTCATACTGTCCAAAGCAATTTACACATTCAATGCTATCCCTCTCAAACTACCAATGAAACTCTTCACAGAATTAGAAAAAAACTACTTTAATATGAAACTAAAAAAGAGCCTAAATAGTCAAAACAATCCCATACAAAAAGAACAAATGTTGAGGCATCACATTATAAGACTTCAAACTATACTAAAAGTCTACAATAACCAAAACAACATAGTAGTGGTGAAAAAAAAAAAAAAAACCAGACACATATACCAATGGAACAGAAGAGAAACCCCAGAAATAAAACAGCACACCTACAACCATCTGGTCTTTGACAAAGTCAACAAAAACAAGCAATGAGGAAAAGACTTTAATTCAATAAATGGTGCTGAAATAACTGGCAGCAGAAGATTGAAACTAGGTTCCTTACTCCATATACAAAAATCAACTCAAGATGGATTAAAGATTTAAATGTAAAACCTAAAAGTATAAAAACCCTTGACAAAAACCTAGGAAACACCATTCTAGACATAGGGCCTGACAAAGATATCATGATGAAGATGGCAAAGGCAATCGCAATAAAAACAGAGACCTAATTAAACTAAACAGCAAAAGAAACCATCAACAGAATAAACAGACAACCTACCAAATGGGGAAAAATTTTGCAAACTATGCATCTGAGAAAGTTCTAATATCCAGAATCCATAAGGAACTTAAACAAATTAACAACAACAAAAAATGCCACTCCACTAAAAAGTGTACTAAGAACATAACAGACACTTCAAAAGAAGACATACATGCGGCCAAGAAGCATATGAAAAAATGTTCAACATCAGTAATCATTAGAGAAATGCATATCAAAACTGCAACGAGATACCATCCTATGCCAATCACAATGGCTATTATCAAAAAGTCAAAAAATAACATATGCTGGTGAGGTTGCAGAGAAAAGAGAATGCTTGCACACTTCTGGAGGAAATGTAAATTAGTTCAGCCACTGTGGAAAGCAGGTTGGAAATTTCTCCAAGAATTTAAAACAGAACTACCATTTGACCCAGAAATTCCATTATTGGGTATATACCCAAAAGGGCATAAATTATTCTACCATAAAGACAAACATGTGGCCAGGCGCGGTGGCTCACGCCTGTAATCCCAGCACTTTGGGAGGCTGAGGCGGGCGGATCACAAGGTCAGGAGATTGAGACCATCCTGGCTAACACGGTGAAACTCCGTCTCTACTAAAAATACAAAAAATTAGCTGGGCATGATGGCGGGCGCCTGTAGTCCCAGCTACTCGGGGAGGCTGAGGCAGGAGAATGGCGTGAACCCGGGAGGCAGAGCTTGCAGTGAGCCGAGATCACGCCACTGTACTGCAGCCTGAGCGACAGAGTGACTCCGTCTCAAAAAAAAAAAAAAAAAAAAAAAAAAGACACACATGCACACATATGGTTATTGCAACACTATTCATAGTAACAGAGACATTAAATCAACCTAGATGCCTATGAATGGTAAACTGGATGAAGAAAATGTGGTATATATACACCATGGAATACTACATAGCTATAAAAAGCAATGATATTGTGTTTATTGCAGCAACATGGATAGAGCTGGAGGCTATTATCCTAAGAGAATTAACGCAGGAACGGAAAACCAAATACTGTATATTCTCACTTGTAAGTGAGAGCTAAACACTGAGTACACATGGACACAAAAAAGGGAACAATACACATCAGGACCTGCTGGAGGGTGGAGGGTGAGAGGAGGGTTGGGGTCAAAAAACTAGAAATAAATATCAGGAGAATATTTTTAAATTCACAAATATGTAGAAATTAAATGGCACACTCCTAAATAGCCAATGGATTAAAGAAGGAACCCCAAAATGAGTTTGAAAATATCTGTAGATTGATATAAATGAAAACACAACACACCAAAACACTAAGATACAGTGAAATCTAAAGCTTAAAGGAAAGGCTTCATTTTAATATTCCAAAAACAATAAAGATCTCAAACAAATACCTTAACCTTTCACCTTAAGAATTAAAAATAGAAAAACAATCTAAACACAAACCAAGAGAAGGAGGAAGTAATAAATATTAGTATATAAATAAATGAAATAGAGAATAAAAACAATAGAGAAAAATCAACAAACTCAAATGTTTGTTCATTGAAAAAATCAAGAAATATGGCCAAACTTTATCAACATGGACAGAGAAAAAAAGGAAAGATGCAAACTACTAACATTAGGAATAAAAGGGGAACTTTGTTACTGAACCTATAAAAATAGAAAAGATGATAAGGAAATGCAATATACCATATGCCAACAAACAGGTATATTTGAGCCAGGACAATTTGACTAAGAAAAAAAAAATAAAGTAATACAGCATGTAAATAAGAAGTAAAACTACCTCTATTTGTAGATGACAGTTTGTTGTAAGTAGAAAATCCTAAGGAATCCACCAAATAATAATTAAAACAATCAAACAATTTGAACAAGATTGAATTTCAACAAGATTGCAGAATACAAGACCAATATTGAAAAAAAAATTGTGTTTCTCTACATTAGCAGTGAATAATCTGGAAGTAAAATTAACAAAGAGATTCTATTTATAATATTATAAAAAATAAAAGAATAAGAATTAATTTAATGGAAGAATTTCAAGACTTATTTTCTGAAAATAATAAAACATTGTTGGAAGAAATTTTAAAAGACCTAAATAAAGAAAAACACAATAGCTCATTCATGGATTAGAAAGCTTAATGTTTTTAACATGCCAATACTCCCAAATTGAAAAGCAATCCATATCAAAATCCTGGATAGCATTTTTTTGGTAGAAATTGACCAGATGATCCTTAAATTTATATGGAAGTGCACAGGACTCAGAACAGTCAAAACAGCAATATTCACAATACCCAAAATATGGAATTAACCTAAGTGCCCATCAGTGGATGAATGGATAAAGAAAACGTGATACATAAACAATGCAATATTATTCAGTCGTAAAAAAAAGAATAAAATCCTGTCATTTTCAGCAACGTTGATGGAACTGGAGGCCATTATGTTACGTGAAGTAAGGCAAGCACAGAAAGATAAATATTGCATGTTCCCACTCATATATAGGAACTAAAAAAGTTTATCTCATGGAGGTAGCAAGTGGACGATTGATTACCAGAGGCCAGAAGAGGAGAGGGGAGTGGAATAGGAGGGAACAAAAAAGGACATAAATGTATTTATTGCCACTGAACTGTATATTTAAAATGGTAATGATGGTACATTTTAAAAAATTAAAAAGAAAAAAAGAAAATGGAGGATGGAGCCATGAGACAAGGAATGTGGCAGCTCTAGAAGCTTGAAAAGACAAAATAAATTATCTCTTAGAGCCTCCAGAAGGAACGCAGTCCAGCTACCACCTTGATTTTAGCCCAGTGAGACTTGTGTCAGATCTCTAACTTACAGAACTGTAATATAATAAGTTTGCAACACTTAGAAACTATATAATCTATAGCCTTGGAAGAAATATATTTGTAGAACAGAAGCCAGCAAATTATGTTTGTAATGGACTAGAGAGTAAGTACCTTTAGTTTTGTAAGTTACATGGTCTCCATTTCAACTACCCAACTCTGTCTTTGGAGCATGAAGGCAGCCATAGACAATATGTAAAGAAATAGACATGGCTGTGTTCTAATAAAAATTTATTAATCAACACTGAAAAAAGACAAAACAATCTCGGAAAAGAAGAAAAAGTTAAAAGACTTATACTTTATGATTTTAAAAGGTTGCTACTAAACTAAAGCGATCAAGACTGTATGGTACTGGCATAAAGAGAAACATATAGCTCAATGAAATGGAATTAAGAATATAAGAATAAAGCCTTCATATTTAGGGTACATTGATTTTCGACAAGGGTGCCAGGACAATTTAATGGGGAAAGAATAGTCTTTTCAGCAAATAGTACCCTAACAACTAGATATTCTCATGCAAAATAAGGAAGTTGGACTCCTACTTCATACCATAAACAAAAATTTACTCAAAATGAATCATAGACCTAAATATAGGCACTAAAATGATAAAACACTCAGAAGAAAACATAAGTGCAAACTTTGTTATATCGGATTTGGCAAAGCCTTGTCAGACATGACAAAGCACAAGTAACCAAAGAAAAAATATATACATTGAACTTCAAAATTAAATAATTTTGTGTGTAAAAGAACATGATCAAGACAGTGAAAATATAATCCATAGAATGGGAGAAAATATTTAGAAATTATATAACTGATAAAGGTATAGTATCCAGAATATGTGAAGAACTATTAGTACTCAACCACAAAAAGGCAAAAAAAATCAATTTATAAGTAAGAAAAAAATTTTTAGATATTTTTCTAGGAAAGATATACAGAAGGCTAACAAACACATGAAAAAATGCTCCACATCATTAGACATCAGGGAAATGCAAATCAAAATACCATGAGATACCACTTCAGACTGACTAGAATGGCTATGATTAAAAAATGGACAATAACAAATGATGATAAAGTAGAAAAATTAGAATGCTCAAACATTGTTGATTGGAACGAAATATGGTGGAAATCTGGGAAAACACACATTAAACACAAATGCCAATTTGCCATTTCCTCAAAAAGTTAAACATAGCAGTTACCATAGAACCCAGCATTTCCACTTTTATATATATAACCAAGATAAATGAAAACATATACCTACACAAAAACTTTTACACAGATGTTCACAACTACACTATTTATAATAACAAAAAAACTGTTAAAAATCAAAATGCTCATCAACCGATACAAGGGTAAACAAAATATTGTATATTCACACAACGAAGTATTTTTCAGCCATAAAAAGAATGAAGTACTTATAACATGCTACAATATGGATGAAACTTGAAAGCATTATACTACATGAAAAAAGCCAGTCACAAATGGCCATTTATTTCATGATTCAATTTATATGAAGTGTCCAGGAAAGACAAATTCACAGAAACAGAAAGTAGATTAGTAGTTGCCAAGAACTTGGAGGAGAGAGTAATAGGAACTGACTGTTAATGAGCATGGAGTTTATTTTTGGGGTAACAAAAATGTTCTGAAATTAGATAGTGGTGATGATTGCACAACTTTGTGACCATACTAAAAACAAATGAAACAAAAATGTACAAACAAACATTGTACATTTTAAAGTGAAACATGTAATTCATGGTACGTGAATTATAAATGTTATTAAAAAATACTCTGGGCATCAGTAGCCAAAATTATACTATAAATAATAGTCTTGGCTGTGCCCAGTGGCTCATGCCTATAATCCCAGCACTTTGAGGGGCAGAGGAGGGAGGATCCCTTGAGCCCAAGAGTTACAGACCAGCCTGGGCAACATGGTGAAAACCCCTGTCTACAAAAAAATTTTTTTTTAATTAACCCAATGTGGTGATACATGCCTGTAGTCCCAGCTACGCGGGAGGCTGAGGTGAGAGAATCACCTGTGCCAGGGAGGTTGAGGCTGCAGTGAGCCGTGATCACCCCGTGCCACTGCACTCCAGCCTGGGCAACAGAGTGAGACCCTGTCTCAATAAAAAATGTTGAGAATAATAGAAGCTGGCATAAGAAGCATATTTCCACCTATGTGGTTCATAGACTAGACTAGGGAGGTGAAGCATCACAGACAATAATACAGTCTTATTCCAGCTATGGTTTCTTAGAAAGGGCTCTGAGAACAGAATATCTGAAAAATGAGGGTGCATGCATCCTTCTTTAGACTTAGAATCCTGGAAGACAGTAGCTTCCCTGCATCAACATGTTAACAGGGATGGAGGGAACTTCACATGGCACAGCATGATAAAGGGGTAGTTATATTTTCTCATACTACCAAAAAAATGATGAAGTACAACAAGAGAGGGGATGGGAGAGGGAGGGAGGGGAAAAAGAGAGAAATCCTGACGGGTTTTGATTTTGATTTTGAGAAGTAAATACTGCAGAGGGTGGGGGATTAGGTTAAGTGTAGTTTGGGCAAATAAAATATGTAATTGAAGCCATCTCAGCAGGTTCTAACATAGGGGAAACATTAGCTAAAGAGAGATGGATTTCCACGCTTTAGCGGATGCCAGTATGGACAGACATTAATGACTAAGTGCCTCCTTGCATATGCCATGATACTATTTGAGCAGCTGGAAATGTTTATGCCACACTGGGGAAAGAGGATGAGGTGAGGACAAGCTCTTGTTAGACTGAATTTGAGCCCTAAAATAACTGAGAAAACTTAAAGTTACTTGAGCTTACCCAGAATTGATTAATAGCAAATTTCAGCCACTAGGTGGACTCAAAACTCAAGGTTGAAATGAAGTTTGGTTATAGAAAAATAATGACTTTTGGAACACTTGAATAAATGGCTTATGAAAGTCAGAATTCCTGCGTAAATTCTATTAATATAGTAGAACAAATTTTAAAACTTTACTATCAAATTTAAATGTGTAATCAAAAACTACTCATATTTTCTTCTTTCATGAATGAACTTCCAGTCCCTTATGCAAGTTTTATTTCCAGATAACAGAATCCAGGATTGGATAAGACTTCATAAAACACCTGGTCTCATGCACTCTCCTGAACTGTACCTACACCCTCCCTGAATATCTTCAGTGACATAGAAATTCAGAATTCACAATGCAGCCCATTCTATTTTGGACTGTTCTAATTGTTAGAATATTTTTTTAATGATCCAAAATCTATCTCGAATGCCTAGAAGCTGGTCCTAATTCTGGTATGATTAATTTATTTATTCCTTTGATAAATATGTAACAGACACCATGCTAGGCCTGGAAGTTGTAACAGGAAACAAGACAGGCATAGTGTAGAGGCTAAGACACACATTAAACACAGATCAAGCACCAGTATCTTTCCCTGGCTTACACAAAAGCTGTGGGTTATAAAGGAATTTAGGAGAAAGTGAATACAACAGACCACATTTTCACAAGTAGTGCCTGTTTGTCAAGATAGTTATTGAAATATATAGTTCATGAAATCTGAAATAGACGGGAAGGAAAGTGAAAATAGAAGGAGGCTACCATAAAGGAAAAAGTCAGAGGTATCAATGGACTAGAAGTCAAAGAACTATTATGGTAGGAGTGTTTGCCTAAACACTCTGGAAGATAGGAGACTCTCATGAGAAAATAGGATGCTTGATGAAGATTAGCACATTTGGGGGTATCTTCAGTAACAACATCTCTGGAAGTTAGTCAGTACTACAGCATAATCTAACATCTTCATTTCCAACTGTTAAGGACTGAGTGTATCTCCCCCAAATTTATATGTTATAATTATACCCAATAATATGATATATTCAGAAGCAGAACTTTTGGGAGGTAATTAGAGTTAGATGAGGTCAGGTGGGTAGGGTCCTCATGATGTGATTAGTGTCCTTATAAGAAGAGAAGGTGACCAGAGCTCTCTCCACCACATGAAGATACAATGAGAAGGTGGTAGTCTGAAAGCTAGGAAGAGGGCTTACTATGAACGGAATCTCCCACCTTGATCTTGGACTTCTCGCCCCCACAACTGTGAGAAAATACATGTCTGTTGTTTAAGCCTTCCATCTATGTTATTTTATTACAGCAGCCCCAGAAGACTAAGACAACAACCTAGAATCTGTTTTCTGGTGTACAAAGAAAATTGTAACCTCAAATATAATTTTCCATCATATGGACTAAATTAGTTATTTCTGGTAAATCACCTACAAACGTTGCTTGACACATAATAAGCACTCAATAGATGTTACATTATTGTTACTATCATTACTATTGTTATATTTACTTCAATCTCTAGAATGAGTTACAAGAAACTTAAGAACCTTTGGAAATTGCAGGAGGGAAAGAAAGTTAAAAAAACTGCATGAATAATATTTTAACATTTGTACAGACTACTGTTGGTTTACAAAGCACCTCCAAACACATTTTATATATATATATATATATATATATATATATATATATGCAGAGTATATATATTATATATATTATATTTTTTATATGCAGAGTATATATTTATCAATATATATGCATATATAATTTTCACAATATTCCTTTGAGGTATAAGTAGCAAAAGTAGTAACCTGACTTTACAGATAAGGCAGTGACTCCCAAAAGCTCTGATAATAGGCAATCTATAATGTGAGCCTGATTAATCTGACCTCACATCTGATGTTCTTTTTTCTCTTCTGCCTCCCCTGATAATAATAGAGCTGAAAAAGAAACCTTAAAAAGCTAACTGGTCCAAGCCAGTCTAAGTTTAAATAGAGAGCAGGAAATCTAAAATAATTATTCAGAACTTTATCATTATTTTCTTGATTACTTTGTAAAATTCTCTCAGAGAAGCCTTCTTTCTGGCTTCTGTACCTGTTCCTCAGAACTGTTTTTCTGTCCTTTCCAACTGAGGAACTATTCCTATAATTAGTTGTTCTTTCCACACATGAGACTCCAATGTCCTTTTCTTTCTCTTCTGCACTAGTCACTTCTTCCTAAAGGAAGACAACACTGCTTTACTCGTAGAAAAACAGCGCATAGTTTTATTTCTCTTCCATTATGCTTCTTTAACAAGTCTTGCACCATTTTGGATCAAATCCATTACAATTAGGTACATTCCTTGTCTTATATGTTTTAAGGGTATTAAGTATGTGATTTTGGGGGGGATCATCCAAAAGTTTTTGCATTGTGTCTAATGAATGCTAAAGATGAAGTCAGAAAACAGCTTGCCTGCTCAAGTTAAGCCTTTTATTGACTTTTCATAGGATACTTTTAATATTTATTCTAAGTGTGAAAAATTGTAAGAGCAAACGACTCCCCATTCAATAAATGGTGCTGGGATAATTGGCTAGCCATAGGCAGAAGATTGAAACTAGACCCCTACCTTACACCACATACAACAATCAATGCAAGATGGATTGAAGACTTAAATGTAAAACCTAAAATTGTAAAAATCCTGGGAGATAACCTAGGAAATATCAATCTGGATATAGGACCTGGCAAAGATTTCATGATGAAGACACCAAAGCAATTGCAACAAAACAAAAATTGACAAACGTAATTTAATTAAAGAGCTTCTGCACAGCAAAAGAAACTATCAACAGCATAAACAGACAACCTACACAGTGGCAGAAAATATTTGCAGACTATGCATCCAACAAAGGTCTAATATCCAGAAACTATAAGGAACTTATACAAATTTACCAAAACCCCCCAAACCACCCCATTAACAAGTGCGCAAAGGACATGACCAGACACTTTTCAAAAGAAGACATACATGCGGCCAACAAGCATAAGAAAAATTACTCCATATCACTAATCATTAGAGAAATACAAATCAAAGCCACAATGAGATACCGTCTCACACCAATCAGAATGACTATTATTAAAAAGTCAAAAAATAACAGATGTTGGAGAGGTTGCGGAGAAAAGGGAATGCTTATTTTGTTGGTGGAAGTGTAAATTAGTTCAACCATTGTGGAAAGCGGTGTGGCAATTCTTCAAAGAGCTACAAACAGAACTACCTTCCAACCCAGTAATCTCATTACTGGGTATGTAACCAAAGGAATATAAATAATTCTATCATAAAGACACATGCACATGTACGTTTGCATCACTCTCCACAATAACAAAGACATAAAATCAGCCTAAATGTCCATCGACAGTAGACTAGATTAAGAAAATGTGGTACATATACACTACTGAATACTATGCAGCCATAAAAAAGAATGAGATCATTTCCTTGGCAGCAATATGGATAGAGCTGGAGGTCATGATCTTAAGCAAACTAATACAGAAAAAGAAAACCAATACTGCATGTTCTCACTTACAAGTGGGAGCTAAACAATGAGAACACATGGATACTAGGAGAGAAACAACAGACACTGGGGCCCACTTGAGGGTGGTGGGTGGGAGGAGAGAGAGGATCACAAAAAAATTACCTATTGGTTATTACATTTATTACCCGAGTGATGAAATTATCTGTATACCAAATTCTCATGACACACATTTTACCTACATAACAAACCTGCACATGTACTCTTGCACCTAAAATACATTTTTAAAAAAGCATAAAAATCACACCTGCATTTCCAAGTCACATTGCACTTCAACAGAGTCTAATCTTTCCCACGAAATGCTGTATGAGAGATTCTGCAAAGCAAGGGTGGATGACCCTGTATCCATGTATGTCCTTCAATATTGGGTCTCCCAATTCCTCACCTAGACCCCCAACCTCTTCAGGAAAAAAAGTAATTGTCTTGAATTATTTTCTACTTGTTTAATGTTTCCTAATCTTATCTTCTCATTTAGAATATGCAACTCCCTCGAATAGGGGAACCCTTCTGTACCACTTACTTCTCTCAGGCTCCAACATTCATTGTTCATGGATACAGGTGAAAAGGAAAAAAAGTTACCTTCAGCAAGTCATTTACTCTTTCTTACTCTACATTTCCTTATCTTTACAGTGAAGGAGTTAATCTAGGTCAGAAGTTCTTCACCAAATGTCTGTATTAGAAACCAGATAAGTTTTCCAAGCCCAAACCTCAAAGTCAAGTTTAGTATATCAGGAATGAGGCCAATAAAATTTATCTCAGAGAAGTTTCTCATGTGTTTCTGAAGTAGATCCCATGTTGAGAAATGAGCTGTAAGAAGTCTATCACTCTATAAACATGCTGTTTTTCTGTAGACCATATAAAAATTTATAGCCCTTCCTGAGATTTTTATTTGTCTAGGGCTCTTCACACTGGCTAGTTTGGCCACTGCTCTGTATAAGGCAGCTATCAGTTCTCATAGTCTGGAATATCTAGATTACTAAATGTAACAGGTAATGAGATTTATTTTGTTATTCTTTGTTTGGATGTTAGCATTACTGAAATGGATGTCCTATATATATTTATATATTAAAGAGCAGTTTTAATGGCCTGGAGTGGCAGGAGAGAAGAGAGAAAATGTTTAACTGTTTATTCAAACAAATAATGGCAGTCAGATTCATTTTCAATAGCTTTTCTTTCCTCTTAGGGAGATTCTATAGTCACTGCATTTTAGTATTTTTCCTATTCATTGTATGAACTCTCAATTGCTCATTTTGATTATTTCATCACCACTGCTCAGTCAGTAAAATTAAAACAATGGGAAAATGATAACATTCACTGTTGTTATTTCTCTTTGAAAAAAATTTTCCCCTCCCTAAATAGAATAAATTTACAAAATACACAGTGTAACAACATTTATTCTTTTATTTTTTAAGTTTTTGGATACTTAGTAGGTGTACACATTTATGGTGTACATGAGATGCTTTGATATAGGCATGGAAAACATAATAATCGCATCATATGAAATACCTCAACATTTATTCTTCATGGATCTACGGATCCATGAAGAATAATGGATGGGATGGGAGATGCGAAATGATGAGTGACTGCCAGTGGTTATGTGACAACTGGTCCCTGTGGTGCTTGGAGGCCTGGAGCAGCAGTTTATGGCACCATTTGGAAGCAAGCTTTTCCACTATACAGAAGCCTGCAAAACATTTTTGGCATGCATGCCACAGGATAAACTTTCTTACAGCTGCCGGTGATGATGCTAATAATGATGTTGATGACACAGTCATATTCTGTTCTCAAAATGATAAAGAAGCAGCATAGGTCTGTGAAATCATCACATTGCTAGCATATAAACACCTGGTACTTCAATTTAAAAAGCAAAAAGAAAACTAGACTGGGAATCAGAAGACATAGGCACCAGTGCCAGTTTGGTCACTCACTAACTCCTTGGGAAATTTCATTCCCTCTCTTTGGGGATCATTTTTTTCATCTATAAGAGTGTTATATTAGACCAATAATATTCAAACTGTTATTTAAGGATTCCCCTCAATGGCTGCCTAAATGTGATAAGAGGGAGCAAAATCTTTATTCTTCCTCTTTCAATCAGAGGAACTCTTCCTCTTCCAATGCCTATTTTATGTAGTGGGCTACTTCGTGTTTGTGTGTGTGTGAGAGAGAGAAAGAAGAGAGAGGTTTAGTTTCCTGGATTTTTAAAAGTAAATTTATTCTAGAACATGGGACTTTATATCTGTGATGTCCTAGAACTCTACAGTATCTATGATTAGAAAACAAAGATCTTCCAAAGATCTTCACGATAAATACCTCCTTTATTTTGCTTCTATTAGATCTTTTGCTATTGCTTTCATACCCTCTACCCCCATCCTCCTGAGCTTCAAGTCATAATGTGCCTAATGAATGGCACTAACACTGTTACCCCCATAGGGCTGACTTAAGACCTAAAAAGATTCAGGGTTATATAGGTAGTGGAATTTTGAGAAACTGGCATGTGAGACTCAAATTCTCATCCCACACCATTTCTGGCTGAAGCCTGAATGCCCTTTTCAGAGAACAGAACCTGTTGTTACACATGGAGAATTTAGGTTTATAAAGGCAGACCCTTCTGGGAGAAAGAACATTGACATAGTCACACTCAATTAGAAATGACTTTTATCTTGGCATGAGCTTTTGATTATGGAAAAACTGAATTATTGAGTACCTCAAGTCACAGGATGGAACACATCTCAATTTCTTCATATATAACATGGGAATAATGATAAATATAATAAAAATAACAATGACACTGACAATTTATTGAGTCTTCAAGGGGTTCCAATATCATATGAGACCCTTGACTTACACTACCCATTTTGTCCTCACCTTATAAGGTGAGTGAATTATCCTTACAAGGTAATGAATTATCTATTGCAATGATAAAGTCTCTGTTATTTATAACTTTATTACTATTATTATTATTATTAGGTAAAGGATCTAGGATGGGGAAGCTAGAAGTCAAATTTTCCCAATTATACAGTCCTGCTCTCATGCTTCCTTGACAGTATGGAGTCAGCTCTCTCTTTTACGTGATATCCTAATCTTTGCCAATGTTACATTCACTTAGAAAAATAAACTACTATAGCTACAGCTTTTGCTGCTGAAACCTACCATAACTTTTCCACAAAGGTTCTCACCAGTCTCTCTACACTTTAGTGTAATAGAAAGTACTGTAAATGAAACTTAAAAGTTTATGTTTCTCTCATCCAGTGTTTACAACATGATTTCTCATTAGAAATCATCCAGCTTAAATTTCCTGCTCTATCAGAAATATTTATTTATTTATTTATGTTCAGAAATGTTATTTTAAATCAAAATGCTATAAAGTTTCTCAAACATTTGGAAACAGCCAGAGAAATCTTTCTCTTCATATATTCCTATAGAACACACAAGTCTGTCACTCTCAGCAGTAAACAGTAGCAGCTTGTGTGGACTCTCATCTCTTATTTTACTTTCAGATGGTCCTATTAAGTAATCACAAGGGATTTATTCAAAGTAAAGTATTTTTTAGGTTGGCAAAAAATAAATGCTTCCCCCATCCCAACCTTGAACATGATGATTAATTAATTTGTTAGAACTGTGCTGATGTTTATTGAAAGGATTTATATTAGTAGACTATTTTACCACTTACCAAGTCTTCTCACCTCCCTTTAATTTTCATAAAATTCCTGTGATATAGTTGGGGCAAGTGTTGCTATCCTCATTTTCCAGATGAGGAGATTGAGACTGGGAGAAACAGTGTGTCTTGTCAGGCAGTTAGTGAGTGGCTGAGTTGCAACATTATTAAAACATAAATATTCTCATTATGCATTCTTTGCTCTTTCCAGCTCTTTCCACCTGTTTCATTACATGATTCGATTGTGTAACAGGATTGAAACAAGGATGTCTCTACTCACCTACCACAGGAAAAAAAAAATCTCTGATAGACTATAGAGTCCCTAAAAGACAAATCTTTCTCCCAAGCTCTCCTTCAAGGTAATGCCTCTATAAATGGTACCTTGTATTTATAGCCTCCAGAATTATTGGTCTTTACCTCTTTCATTGGGTCCTTCAATTCTCCACCAACTGCCTTCAGGTTCTGCTCTACTACTCCCTATCTATCTTGCACATTCTCTGTTTTTTTAATAACCTTGGGAAAAGTATAGGGTAGTTTTTAAGGTAGGGTTGCCAGGATGCCCAGTTAAATTTGGACTTCAGATTAATAATGAAATAATGTTTTAGTATTAGTGTGCCCCAAATATTGCATAAGGACATACTTTATACTAAAATATAATTTGTCGATTATCTGAAATTCAAATTTAACCGAGTATCCTGTATTTTTATTTGATAGATCTGGCAACCCTAGTTAAAAGCAGAGGTTCTGATGTCAAAATAACTTCATTTGAATACTGACCCTGATGAGCTGCATAATCTTGGACGAATTTTTAACTTTTCTCAATTTTAATTTCCTCCTGTCTAAAATAGGGGTAATAATATAATAAGGTTGTTGAAATAATTGAGATAATGTGAATAAAGCTCTTAGCAGAGTGTGTACCACATAATAGATACTCCAAATGGTAATTATTATTATCACTGAATGACAATGAATAATAGCAGCACGCTCCCTGCTAAGTAGACAGGCATTTAATAGATAATAAAATTTTCAGTTCATGGGCAAAGCTCATTTAGAAAACTTCACATAGACAGGTCTTCTCAGGGCATGGACACTTTTTTATAGTTGAGCCTTAAAGTATAAGTCCTCAGTGTTTGAAACAGAAATACCTTTCTTTATGAAGCATAATGCACTATAAGTAGTTTTTAAGTTTTAGTTGACATATAAAGCAGGAATAAATGCTCAGGATAATCAATATCCAGCATCCAAAATGTGGTCCTCTCAGATCACTTAATTTGGTCAACAGGTGTTAGGCAATATATAATTCCATGTCAGCCTGCATTTGTATAGTATATCAAGAAGCAAGTGACCTTAAAGAAGCACACAGCAATAAAGATTGAAAACAAAGCAAAAGAGAATCAAGAAAGGTGAGTAAAAGTGAGGAAGGTCCAGTCAAAGTTTGAGGTTCTGGAATAGGTCTTCATTTACTTAGAAACTGTATGAAAAAAGTAGGGCCCAAGCCTAGGGATACTAGTGACACTGAGCAGGATTTTGAAATGGGAATCTCAATACTGAAGTACACACAAGCAGAAATGAGACTCAAAATATTTAACAACTCATAGGGACAGGAAGTACCACAGGTAGTATTGGAGCTGAGTACTAGAGGCTCCATGTTTGTCTGTGTAGATGCTGGATCATGAGAAGATACAAAGGTCCAGAGGGAGGAGCCAGAGTTGCCAAGATTCTCATGATGGGAGGATTTGGAGGGTTGGGGCAGCAGCTTCATATCAGCTGCTATGGAAAGAATTCAACATGTTTAATGGCCGTTAGAGCCACACTAGTGTACACCAGCAAAATAGCAGTCCTGGATACAAGATTCAGACTAGATTATGAACAGAACAAGCAGGCAGAATGGAACAAGCAGACAGTGTGGAATGATCTAGAGCTGCATGCTTGTACTTCTCATATCCCTAAAGTTGGATTGTGATGATTTACTATTGCTCTCTGCTTTTACATCATCAAGACTATAAGCTCAGTGAAAAACAGGAATTGCATCATTTTTGTTCACTATTTATTCCTATTACCTATCACAGTGCTCAGTAAATATTTGTTTAATACATGAAGAGCCGATCAATTTTTCTTAATATATGGAGTGTTCTGAAGATATTTCTACATGAAAGACAGAAAGATCTGAGAACTCCTTTTTGGTTTTCAATTGGCCTTGGAGAGCTGCTACAGACACAAGCTGGTCCCGTATCATTAAAACCCTTATAATATCAATTTCTAAGCTTCTCTTAAGCAGAAGACTACAAGGATGTTATACAATTACATGACTTCCCTAAAGTAAAGCTGAACCCTTAAATGAAAGAGGTAGAACCACACAAGTCCCTGGGATCCTGAGTTGTTAAACTTTTTCAATTCTATTCAAAATCTATTTAGCAGAAATGGGTTCAGTTTACAATTATTAGCATACATAGGCCGGGCGTGGTGGTTAATGCCTGTAACCCCAGCACTTTGGGAGGCTGAGGCGGGCGGATCACTTGAGGCCAGGAGTTCGAGACCAGCCTGGCCAACATGATGAAACCCCTTCTATCCAAAAAATTAAAAAAAGGAAAGAAAGAAAGAAAAGAAAAAAAGAAAAAAGGAAAGAAAAGAAAAGCCAAGCCAGGCGTGGTGGCGAGTGTCTGTAATCCCAGCTACTCGGGAGGCTGAGAGATGAGAATTGCTTGAACCCGAGAGGTGGAGGTTGCAGTGAGCCGAGATTGCATCACTTAACTTCAGCCTGGGAGACAGAGTGAGACTTCATCTCAAAAAAAAGAAAAAAAACATAAATAGTATATTCAGGAAAAGACTTTGGTCACTTTCAGATAAAACCAAGGTCTTTCACAATTTATTTTTCTCGTAATAAACTGCCTCCACTCATTTGGGGAAATAGAACCAGAACTATAGTGAAATTCTGTAAGCTACAAGTTTCTCAGCTTTAAATAGAAATAGCAGAACAATTCAAAGACAGCTTCCCATAACAATGATTCAGTATTTTTTAAGTTGCAGTCAATATACCTTAATTTGTTTTACATCACTTTACAGATATGATCTTAAATATAATTATTTAGAGGCTATTTCATAAAACTCCAAGTGATGGTGTGTATTTATACCCTAACAAATACTGAACCAATATGTAATAATAAGGCCATTTTTACAAATTTACTAGACCTTGAGGAAAAGAACATAACAATGTAACTGGGGACCAAAAGCTCCAAATTGCCTCTAGGTAATAAAAGGACACCTAGCTTAATTTTAACACTGTGATAACTATTTTGCTTTCAAATTATTATTTCATTTTTCATGGATTTTCACACATACATAGTTGATTGGCTAAATTTCCATGCAAATGACTAGTTATGAAAACATTAAACCACATTTAATTTGATTTAATAGATATCTGTTGATATTAATTTGTTGATTTCTTTCTGCATTGACTAAAAAAAAATCATTCCTTTAACTACACAATTATTCCAGTTTATCCTACACACTAATTCTTATCAAGTCACCTCTCCACCCTTCATCCATGCATACATTATGTAATAATGCTAAGTTAGCCATTTACCTCTTCAAAGTAAAATATTTTAAAAAATATATTCCTTTAATTTTTTAACAGGAAAATAAATTCGTGGTATTTGATACTTCCATTCCCAAAGCAGGAACTATTTACTTTGTTTCTCCATTTCCAAAAACAAGTTTTAGTAAGACTCAGAAAGTCTGCTTACAACCTTGAATGGACCATCACAGTGTTAGGTCCAGTCTTAATAACCTCGGGGAGACTGGCTTCTTTTGAGGACTAACCTATAAGACAAAATGAGCCTGAAAATTCCAGGAGTACATTATGGACTGTATCTCTTAAATAGGTGTTGATGTTTAAAGGACACTCTTGACAGAAAACCACCTGAGACTAGGTCAAATCTACTTTGGGACCCACAATAGTGACCTGAAATCCAAAGACGGGATGTAAATTAAACTGATCTATATAAGCAGGGAGCAACATTGTATTCAGCATCTTTCATAAACTCCTTGACTTTTTTTCCTACCAGAAAACATGATGATCCTCCCCAACGACTGAATCATTTACATTTCGTATATTCATAGAAGCACAAAACGAATACTTTCAACTTCTACAAATGTGAGACAAAAAGAAATTTATTATTCCATACATTTCAAAAAATGTTTTGAAAGGGAACATTATGGTCGTATAAATAATACCCGTGGTGAAAAACAGAATGAAGAATGACTACTTAAAGCCAAACTATGCTAAATCACAACATCATATGCATATTTCATTCAAGCACTGAAGTCAGTAGGTATGAGGTCAGGATAAAACGTAACACCAAATTCATCATCTTTCCTTACTTAAGAATTGCATGACATTTTTAAACCATTTTAACCATAAGTGAGTATCTTTAGATGATAAATATTTTGATGACACAGATAAAGAGGGGAAAATTTTAAATATGAGAGTGTAATTAAATGCATTTATAAATTTGATATATACTAAATACTGTGGTTTTGTATATGATACTATGTAATTTCAACACTTTATGAATATATCTGTTTCATAAAGTATTAATACATATTACTGGACCTAAGAAAACAATCCACACTAGTAATAATGTCCCATGACATTTAATTCACTTTTGTAAATGTTAACATTAATATTTCATAATTTTAGTAACTCTCCTATTAAAATGCCGAAATTTAACAACATAAAAGACAATATACATACAACTTTTTTTCAATATCTAAAGATACCGAGTTACTTTAAACTCTTACTCATTGTCTCTTCAGAATCAAATGTCTGAATGATAAAAATTGATTGGTATGGTTATGGTAGAGGATGGTGTGGAAGGGAGCAATAAAGAGAAAAACAGAGGACAAATCAGGAGTACTTACTATTATTAGATCATATACATTTGAAGAGGGTGAAAATAAACTAAGTATTGTGTGATCATAAAGAACGAGCTATTAGGGCATTACAGTGACTCATTCTACAAGAGTTAATCAAAGACACAAGAAAAAATTGGAAGGTAATATATGATTGTCAATGCACAAATCTTATTAATGCATAATGCAATCATAAGAATTCTATAACAGAAATTAATACCATTTTATTTTACAACACAGAAGTGCATGTCGATCATTTTCCTATTTCTATTAAAAGTATGGAGTCTTCTTTCCAAGTCTGCAATAAATTATACTGTTACTTTAGATATATTTTGTTAATTTATTTAATTTAGATCCAAAAATTTCCATAATAAACTGCTGCCTTTCATTCTAAGCCAGGATCATGATTGAGGATAATCTGATGTGTAATAAGTTGCTGAGAGCCTTTTTATTTCTAAATGGTGGTTCTCTACTTTCTTCACTCTACCTGTGTGTTTTGTTTCCTCCCATCTCTAAAAACAACCAGAGGTAACAGTGATATAAAACAGTTAATGCTCGTTCCAGGAAAGTTCCAAAGCACCACGTTTCAATATAAATGGTACTTACAAATTTTCCATTTTTCCTTAAGCCCTCCCTCCATGTTTCTTTCAAACATCATTTAAATTTGACTTTTGTTTAAAGTATTTCCTTTTATATGTCCCCATACTCAATCTTGATATATAGATATCCACATATAGATAACCAGATATAGATATCCATATCCATAACTACATATCATAATTTCCCCTAGACTATTTTGATTGTCAGTATAAATGCATTTTTGTGGGGAAATAAATGTCCCTCTCTGATATACCTTCTAGTGGTCCTTCAGTATCTTAGAGCAATAATCCACTCCTCATCCCATTTTTGTTGTAAATAAAGCTGTGCGACACTGAGGTAATTGATTTGGGGTGCCAGTAACAATTAAATAGGTAAACACATAGAGAGTTTAACTTGACAACTATTAAAATATCAACACATTAAGAACTTGCACTCTAAAACGTAGTTACTATAGTTGTCTCCTACAAGAATTCAGATGTACCATGGGTCAAATCATTTCTCAAAAACTATAATAACCACACCCCAAAGAAGGCTAGATGTGACATGATAAGCTAGAGAAAACTCTTGTTATTGCAGTCTCTTAAGTCTGTCCAAACAACCTACATTTGTTTTCTACTGTAGATGTGATAGAAGTTCCCTACTTGTCTGGTTCGATATTTGTAAGTTAGGGGTACTGAATTAAGAACTCTTTCCATGAGAAATGTTACACAGATTACATAGTGGTAGAGTATAGGGCAGCTTACTGAGCTTTCCATAACTCAATGTTCTGCTCTTGAGAGATTTGAAAGCTGATGTAATTTACATTATTCATTAGCAAATTGGAAGCCATAAGATTGGTTATAGAGTGTCATCTGGTGAGATTTTCTTCCAATAATTGTTTGCAGAGCTAGTCCACCTTTCTTTCCATATAAGTATTAAGCATAGAATTAGAGAGGGGCTGTTTATGAAACAACATACTTTTTTCTTGGCTTTCATCCCCATTCAATAATTTTGAGGTAGGTAACGCCTCTAGAGGCCCAATGACAGGAGAATGACCCAGTGGCCTACCAACTGAAAACAAAAGGGGACCATTAAAAACATCATTATGTGTGTGTTCCATAAAGCAGCCTGAATCACACATGTTCCTCACATCGTCACCTCCAATCTGTAGGTCAGGATAATTGTGGCAAATACTCATACACAACCAGGATCTATATAAATCTAGTTGTCTTTGTTCATGTTTTTCTCTCTTTGAAAGGGGCAATGCAACTGACACATTTCCTGGAAGAGATAATACCTTTGCATTTTGCTACAGTTGTCTCATCCACAGATTTTATTTGATCTGTATCATCATTTTGCTCTGTTACACTTTCTTTCCTAGCTGTTTCTTGATTTTCCATCTTAGCAGAGGAAAGTGAATTTTCTTCTCTATCTAAAATCTTCTTTTTCCAAGTTTCCTTTTCAGTCTTCTTACATATAAATGGTTTGCAAAATTTTGCATATTTCTGTTCTTTGTACAGCAGGTCAATTAGGAAAGCTTCTCTAAGCATTTTGTTAGACAAGTTTTACAACGTAAGTTTCTAGTATATTCCTGTACTATAAAATAACTCATTAAGGCAATGTACATTAAAAATGTCAAATAAGGATTTATCTCGTACGTGAAACAAAAGTAATTTAGGGAGGCCGTGTTGCTCAAAGGTTAGGAAATAGGACCAGGAATAACGAAACCTGGGTTTCCGTTCTGCCATGAACTTTTAACATAAGCTAATTTATTTAACATTTTGCGGTCTCAAATTTTTCAGCAATTAAATGATGATACTGCACATCATTTAATGAATCTTCACAGGATTATTGTCAGTATAATATTATATGGTGCACATGCAAGTGTTAGAAGTACAAACATACAAATGTATAATTATTATATTCAACTATCTTTAAGGGTTTATTTAGAAATGATAAACTTTCTATCTTCAAAGAGTCTACTTAAAATGAAGGCTGCTGTCAAGGAATTGGTTTTAACTATCATTTTTAATTAATGTCATTTGAGTCATAGATTGAAGTAAATTACTATACCTTAGAATGTATATAAGATGTGGAAATTTATATACAGTTTGGACTCCTGCAAATTTGTTGATTGAAAACATAAATACAGCCACTTTACTTTTTGAATAACGTAGGTGAATAGTTATCATTTCAGTGGTGAGAGCTATGTGAGATAATGCATTTGTTAATTGGCTAGATTTAACCACTCCAAAATGTTGTACATAATAAAAACATACACTGTTATTTGTCAATTTAAAAAATAATGTAAATGTAAATAGGTTTGTCAACTTCATTATCAATCTTTTTTTTTTTCTTTCCCTTTCCCTCCCTCCACTCCTCCACACTTTCTTCTCTTCTCTTCTTTTGTATTAAAATCTTACTTAGCACTTATTGCAGACTTTTGTGTGGCTCTTTAGTGCAATTGGCAATCTTTACACCTCCAATTTTCTCAACACTATAAAAGCATGAAAGAAAAAAGCAGACTTGATTCAAGATACAATTTTCCTCTTATAAGACAAACACTGTTTGTTATAACTGTTTCCAGGAAATGCACTTATATTCATATTTAAAGTCTTCTGTGAAGAAAATTTTAAAAAGAACCAAAATATGTAAGATTTTAGACTTACCTTTTTCAAATATCGGGATACCTAAAGATTTGTTTTTCTGAGACTCCAACAGTACAAACACAGAAGATGTCCTGTTTGGCTCATTTAGTTCTCATATTTCGTTTACTCTTCAAAAATAAAGCTTTAACCACACAAATTGTTCTGCTTTCCACTCATACCCTAGGACTGAACCAAACTAATAAGAAAATGACATGGATTGATCACATGTACGGTATGGTAGTGATCCAAAAGAGGATCTTGAAAATGTTTATTCAAGTTTTCCGTGACAATGAGAATGGGAAAATGTTAATAGCACTAGCTTTTTTTCATAGAAGTTAAGGTAGAGACAAGGTTATTTTAATTTTTAAAAAATATTTACAGATTCATGGGGTACATGTGCAGGTTTGTTATATGGATATATTGTGCAGTGGTGGAGTTTAGGCTTCTAGCATACCCATCGCCTGAAAAGTGAACATTGTACCCAACAGGTAATTTTTCAACCCTCATTCCCCTCCAAACCTGCCCCCTTCTGTAGTCTTCAGTGTCTATTATTTTCCTCCGTATGCTCATTTATACCCATTTAGCTCCCACTTGTAAGTGGGAAAGTGTGGTATTTTGTTTTCTCTTTCTGAGTTATTTCACTTAGGATAATGGCCTCAAACTCCATTCATGCTGCTGCAAAAGACATGATTTCACTCTTTTTTTATGGCTGGGTAGTATTCTATTGTGTGTATACCATATTTTCTTTATCCAATCATCTATTGATGGACACTCAGATTGATTCCATGACTTTTCTATTGTGAATAGTGCTGTGATAAACACACAAGTACAGGTGCTTTTTTGATATAACAATTTATTTTTCTTCTAATAGATACCCAGCAGTGGGTCTAATGGGTCAAATGGTAATTCCATTTTTAGTTAAAGTGTGGATACCAGAATATTTTGTAACAATGAATAATTAGAAGTAATCTAAATGACCATCAACTACAAATTGTTAAATTAATTATAATATATCTATAACATGAAATAATAAACTGAGTGCTTTCAATTACATAATAATAATAAGCATCTACAGAGTAATTACTACATGTCAGTCATTCTAAATGTCCTATATATAGTACTTAATTTAGAGCTAAAGCTACAACCCCCATTTTACAGAGGAAACAAAGACAAAGGAAGGTTATATAGTTCCTGACAGTCATAAAGCTAGTAAATGATAGAACTAGGATTTGCACCTGATAATTGGATTCAGAACCAGAATCCGTGCTCTTAATGGCTACACTACATTTCCCCTATGTGTACAGAATACAAGTTGTGAAACAATATATGCATCATGATTCCATGATGAGTTGTGTGCACTGTATGCCAGGCACTATTCTAAATACTTCACATATGCTAAAGACATCCTCATAACATGTCTATGAAGCGCTTAGTATCCCCATTTTACCTATGAGGAAACCCAGGCACAGAGACATTAGATAACATGACCAATATCACACAACATTAAGTAACAGAATCTGGGTTTTAACCCAGGCAGCCCAGCTTCAAAGAAAGCATGCTTAACTTGTTTGTTAAACTGACTTTTTCTCCCGTTTAGTTACCTTAATATGTGTAACCATGTTGGCGGAAAAGGATACAAATCAAATTCTTAATAGTAGCTTCCTCTGGAGGGAGAGTGGTAGGAGGTAACTGAAGGAATATTTTCACTTTTTACTCTATATATTTACACATGGTTTGAATTCTTGTACAAATGAGCATGTATTCACGTATTACTTGAATAATAATAAAACATTTACACACACAAAAGGAGAAGAAAAATCTTTACTACCTTCTTTACAATGTATTCTCCCAGCCTCACAAATGTCTTACCCGTTTTTTAGAATGATTTTACACCCAGATGCAAACTGCCAAAGTAGACTAGGCAGCATAAGCAAAATATCTATGTAGTTCACATTTTCGTCTACAATTATCAATACAGCTTTTGTTTTACAGTTTTACCATTATAAACGATTATTACAAACATACTATAGGTTATAATTTTGCATGCAATAGTAACCTAATTATTTTAGGTTGTCAAAGATACCCTCTTGTAAGAAATAGTGCACTAATGTAGCTTAGAGTCAAGGGAATGACTCACAGTGAAATGAGGAAGTATGTCACAATCCTATACTGGAAACATAATGAAACCTATTTAAAAAAATAAAAGAAGAAGAAGAAAAAGAGAGAGAAAAGAGCAACCCAACCCCAAAGCTAGCAGAAGACAAAACAAATAACCAAAATCAGAGCTAAATTGAAGAAAAATGAGAAGAAAAACCATAAAAAAGTTCAACTAATCCAGGGTTTGTTCTTTGGAAGAAATTAGACTGCTAGCTAGACTAATAAAAAAAACAAAGAGAAAAACACAATCAGAATGACAAAGGGGACATTACCAATGATACCCAGAAACAGAAAAAAAAAAACACCCTCGGAGACTACTATGAATACCTCTACGCACACAAGCCAGAAAACTTAGAAGAAATAAATTCCTGGCAACATACAACATCTTGAGATTTAACCAGGAAGAGATTGAATCCCTGAACAGACCAATAACAAGTTCTGAAACTGAATCAGTAATAAAAAGCATACCAACCAAAAAAAGCCCAGGACCAGACGAAAACACAGCTGAATTCTACCAGATGCATAAAAAAGAGCTGGTACCATTCCTACTGAAAATATTTCAAAAACAATGAGGGGGATGGACTCCTCCCTAACTCATGATGCCAGCGTGATGCTGATACCAAAACCTTGCAGAGACACAACAAAAAAAGAAAGTTTCAAAGCAATATCCTTGATGAACATAGATGCAAAAATCCTCAACAAAATACTGTTAATATTATAGTAAACAAAGTCCAGCAGCACATCAAAAAGCTAATCCACCATCACCCCTAAAATGCAAGGTTGATTCAACATACACAAATCAATAAATGTGATTCACCACATAAACAGAACTAAAAGTAAAAACCACATGATCATCTCAACAGATGCAGAAAAGGTCTTCCATAAAATTCAATATTTATTCATGTTAAGCACCCTCAACAAACTAGGCATTGAAGGAAAATACTTCAAAATAATAAGCACCATCTATGAAACACCCATAACCAGCATCGTACTGAATGGGTAAAAGCTGGAAGCATTCCCACTGAAAATTGGAAAAAGACAAGGATACGCTCTCTCACTAGTCCTATTCAACATTGTACAGAAAGTCCTGGCCTGAGTAATTAGGCAAGAGCCAGAAATAAAAGGCATCCAATTGGGAAGAGTGGAAGGCAAATTTTTCCTGTTTGCAGACAATATGATTCTATAGCTAGAAAACCCTATAGTCTCTGCCCAAAAGCTCCTTGATCTATCTGATAAACAACTTCAGCAAAGTTTCAGGACACAAAATCATTGTACAAAAATCAGTAGCATCCCTATAAACCAACAACATCCAAGCTGAGAACTAAATTAAGAATGCAATCCCATTCAAAATAGCCACAAAAAGAATAAAATACTTAAGAATATAGCTAACCAAGGAGGTGAAAAACCTCTACAGCAAGAATTACAAAATACTGCTTAATGAAATCAGAGATGGCACAAACAAATGGAAAAACATTCCATGATCATAGGTAGGGAGAATCAATATTGTTAAAATGGCCATAGTGCCCAAAGCAATTTACACATTCAATCCTATTCCTATGAAACTACCAAGTCAATGCTACTCCTATCAAACACAAATTTCATTACAGAATTAGAAAACTCTAATTTAAAATTCATTTGGAACCAAAGAAGAGCCCGAATAGCCAAGGCAACCCTAAGCTAAAAGAACAAAGCTGGAGGCATCACATTATCTGACTTCAAACTATACTAAAAGTCTACAGTAACCAAAATAGCATGATATTGGTACAAGAAAAAATACACATAGGCTAATGGAACAGAATAGAGACTCCAGAAATAATGCCACCCACCTACAACCATCTGATCTTCAACAAAATTGACAAAAGCAAGCAATGGGGAAAGGACTCCCTATTGAATAAATGGTGCTGGAACAACTGGCTACCCATCTGCAGAAGACTGAAACTGGAGCCCTTCCTTACACCATATACAAAAATTATCTCAAGATGGATTAAACACTTAAATGTAAAACCTAAAACTATACAAATTCTGGGGGATAACCTAGGAAATACCATTCTGGACAAAGGACCTGGAAAAGATTTTATGATCAAGATGCCAAAAGCAATTGCAACAGAAACACAAATTGACACTTGGAACCTAAATAAACTAGAGAGCTTCTGCACAGCAGAAGAAACTATCAACAGAGTAAACAGACAATCTACTAAATTGGAGAAAATATTAGCAAATTATGCATCCAACAAAGGTCTAATATCCAGAATCTATAAGGAACTTAAACAAACTAACACGCATAAAACAAACAACCCTATCAAAAAGCAGGCAAAGGACACAGACATTTTTCAAAAGAAGGCATAGACCCAGCCAACACGCATATGACAAAATTTTCAGTATCACTAATTATTAGAGAAGTGCGAATCAAATTCAAAATGAGATTCCCTCTCACACCAGTCAGAATTGCTATTGTTATTATTATTATTATTATTTTTTTTTTTAGGTTCTGGGATACATGTGCAGAATGTGCAGGTTGTTACATAGGTAAATGTGTGTCACAGTGGTTTGCTGCACCAATCCATCACCTACGTATTAAGCTCCACATGCATTAGCTGTTTGTCCTGATGCTCACCTCCCTCTGCCCCCTGACAGGCCCCAGTTCGTGTTGTTCCCCTCCCTGTGTCCATGTGTTCTCGTTGTTCAGCTCCCACTTATGAGTGAGAGCATGTGGTGCTTGGTTTTATTTTCCTGTGTTACTTTGCTGAGGATGATGCCTTCCAGCTCCAAAAGACATAATCTCATTCATTTTTATGGCTGCATAGTATTCCATGGTGTATACGTACCACATTTTCTTTGTCCAGTCTATCATTAATGGGTTTTGGGTTGATTCCATATCTTTGCTATTGTGAATAGTGCTGCAATAAACATATATGTCCATATATCTTTATAACAGAATGATTTATATTCATTTGGGGATATACCCAGTAATTGGATTGCTGGGTCAAATGGTATTTCTGGTTCAGGATCCTAGAGGAATCACCACACTGTCTTCCACAATGGTTGAAGTAATTTACATTCCCACCAACAGTGTAAAAGCTCAGAATGGCTAATATTAAAAAGTCAAAAAATGACAGATGCTGGTGAGTTGTTGGGAAAATGGAACACTTTTTGCTTCTAACATAGACTCCTTTATGTTATATCCCACCTCTTTTGCCGTCCTCATCCCTACCTCCAGCTCAATCCAGTTGTAGCAATGCCCTGTCCTCAGAATATCTGCCTTTTCACTTCTCTCATGACTTTTCGTTCTTGGATTGTTGTAGTTGCTTCCAACCTTGCCTCTTTCCAATCCAATTGCCATCCTAGATTTGTCTACCTTTCTCACAAACCTTCTGAAATTTTCAATGGCTTCGGATCACCCATCAATTAATAATAAGCATAGACACAATTTATTGAGTGTCTCATAAGTGAAAGATGTTCTTAGGAAACTTCTACTCTTAATCTTCGCAGCAAATCTGCCAGTTGGGATTATCCACAATTTTAAAAAACAGAAAACACCCTCCAATGATTAAAAATCAAAATACAATATGAAACCTGAATGCCTCTGTGATTTGCCTTGTTTACTTCCTCAGCCTCCATCTTTTCCTCCACTTGCTCCCAAAGCTCCAATTACCACATTGCTTCATTACCGGTCCTTCTACCTGAAATGTTTTCCTTCTCATAATTTCCTGGCAGACTGTATACATCCATCAGCTTTCAGTGCTTTAAAGATACATGCCTTAACCTACCTAGCCTGGTTTTGGTTTCTCTTAATTGTATTTACTTCATCTTACCAGTTATCACTCTGTGAGTTCCTTGAAGGTAAACACTGTCTTATCCATGCATCTGTTCCCAAGCAATATGGAGAGTGTGGCACTTATTATCATAAACAAAACTTATTATCATTTTCTGCACTACCTACAATGTGTCAGACAGTCTACTAAACACTTTCATGTACTCAATTATTTTAATCCTTACAATGATGTTTTTAGGTTGGTATCACTGCCCTCTTTTTAACAATAAAGAAACTGACACTGGAGGAAGTAATTTACCTGAGATTCATAGTTATTAAGTGGTAGAGCCATAGATTATAAATGGGCCTAACTCAAAAGTTTGGAGTTGAGGTTCTTTGGCCCTTCACTCTCAATTTCCATTCCCCACATTTGGCAAACTGCCCAAATCCTGTAAATATTGCCTATTTTCCACTACTTTACAAGGTTACAATAAAAAATAAAGGCTGAAAAAATGAGATATGAACGTATTGAAGAGGAAGCAAGCATTTAAGACAGAGGTCCCTTTTATACAGGAAAAAGGAAGAGGAAGTGTAGGACAGGCAGGGACAACTGAACCCGCTATTTCAGAAACCAAAAGGTCAACTCTCAGAAGGAAAGGGCAGCTTACATAGCACGCCCTCAAGAAGGGAGGAGAACTGGAGAATGGAGGCATTTCCCTGTGCTAAGAGATAACAAAAGTTGATAAAGTGGTCATGTCCTGACAGGCACCATTTGCTCTGTCCCTACAAGCACAAGCAACGTGATTTTTATTTATCTTTTCTTCACTGATTACATTTTATTTTGGCCATTTTCTCCCTCAGGTATCTAGGTCTTTCAAGAGTGGCTTCAGTTGACAGCAGGAAAGTTCATGTTCTCCTCCATTCCCAAGCATGGAGGGGGAGAAAAGGCAGCAGGATTGCAGAGTCAATTTGCTCTTCCCTCTCCCCCTCCCCTGAGCCTCGCAGATGAGACAATAGAAGAGGACTTACCTGTAGTTTATCATCCCTAGGTGTCCAGACCACTCCCCCAAGCCAGTGGGGATTCCACTCCCTCTTCACCAGCATTCCCTGGAATGGACCCTTGCCTAGGCTACAGAGGCACTTGTTTCCCAGCCAATGGTGAGCGCATGGGCCGCTGGCCCTTACCAATGGCCAAGGATAAGGGCAGGGCTGGGTATGGGAGTTGAGCCTGAAGCAGCGGTGAAGAGGCTGACCCTGTGTTGCTTCTGCAAAGTAGACTCAGTGGAAACAATGAGTTCCATTAAAGTCAGTTACACCAGCATGTCAGGCTCTAGGGAGGTGAGTGGGAAGAAAAGAACCTCAGCCAGTGGGGTGGGGGTAGTGGGTAGGAGTGAAGACTTAAGATTGTGCTAAGACATTATCAGCCCGTTTCTGCCTTCTATTCTTCAACTCTAAGTTTTCAAAGGTGGGAGGTGCAAGGAAGAACAGAGAAAGTGATTATTGCCCTCACTTAGGTTGTGCTCTTAGAACGGAATGATCCGGGAGGTTTCAGTATTCTGAGCTCAACCATCTTAAGGTCCTCCAATAATTTTGCAGATGTTTCAAATGGAAGAAGTAAAAAATCCTGTTTAGTACAGGAGAGGAAAAATGTCAGTAAGTGAATGGCCAAAATCATCCAAGAAGTCAAGGCAACCTAAAAGAAGGGCAAACTGATTGTTGATTTCTAAGAAGCAATTGTATTTGCATAGATGAGACATTTCTTAGATGAATTAAAGTTTAGATGAATTATTTTGATGGGGATAAAAGAAATATTATAGAACAATGTCTTCCAACAGAAATACAATGTGAGTCACATATCAAATTAAAAAAAATTATAGTTGCCACTTAAAAAAAGATACTAAAGTTTTATTTGACACAAAATTTACAAAATGTCATTGCAATATGTAGTCAATGTTTTTAAAAGATGTTACTTATTCTTTTTTCACATTAAGTCTTCAAAATCCAGCATGGATTTGCGCGCATATGGCACATCTCATTTTGGACTAGCGACTTTTCAAGAACACAAAAGTCACATGTGACTAGTGGTTATCACATGGGATAGCACAGTTAAAGACGGACGATTATATGACTTAGAATCTCATTCTGCAAAGTTTTTAGAGAAGAATGAAAACTGAAGGATGTGGAGATTATTATAAATGGTTGACAAACACTCTACATGATTGCTATGTGCCAGACGCCATGATAACTGCAGACAGGAATGAGGTTTGATCTCAGCCTAGAAAGAGTGCATTGCTGTTGCATAAAACCTGGTCTGGTAGATTAGTGATTTCACTTGGGTATTAAGAAACAACGATAGCAAAAGGCTGTTTTTAAAAAGAAAGTTATGAAGAATGGGAGGGTGGGAGGGGTGTGAGTAATGAGAAATTACTTACTGAGTACAATGTACATTATTCAGGTGACGGACACACTAAAAGACCCGACTTCACCACTCTGCAATATACCCATGCAACAAAACTGCAGTTGTACCCCATACATTTATACAGATTTAAAAAAGAAAGAAAGAAAGAAAAAGAAAATTATGGATGATTTGACTAGTTGCTGTTGTTTTTAACACTGTGATTTATGTTATTGAGTATGGTACTAAGCATCCATAAGAGAGAATAACTTAATAAATAAAGACCATGATGGGTGCAGCAAAAGATTCACCCAACTATTGGTCCATGACTCCCAAACTGTAGCAAAAAATCACCTAGAGGACTTGTTAAAACAGATACCTAAGACCCACTCCCACTGAGTCTGATTTTGTAGACTTAAAGTGTAGTAATGCTGATGCTGCCAGTCTGTGAATCACATGCAGAATAACATTGGTCTAGGCTGTTCTTCTCTTAATGGTTTCCTTTGAAAAGGTTTTGAATAACTACTACAAAAATGTGACATGTCACATTCAACATGCTTTTGCAACCTCGAAATCTAAGAAGGCTTAGAAGGTAGAAATGCTGAATTTTGGAACTTCAGAATTTTTTCTGCTGTCTGTTGGAAATAGGCAGAGTTTCTTAAGCATGGCTGGAATATTTGCAAGTCATTAAGCAAAAAGCCCACTGACTTTCACAGGAATCCCACTTGAATAAACTGAGGTTTGTACCTCTCAAATTACTTTCACATATGTTTTCTCCTGCTAGCATTAGAGGTTTTATGTGACAAAATGGCCTAAGATTGTTGTGCAAAAACACAGAAACCTCAACCTTTACCTAACATTCATGCTGTACTTATTTTTAAAATTGTAGTTAAAAAATATGTTTAAAAGACAGCCAACTATTAACATTTTACTTTAGCAGTTACATGTGTTTCAGGGGAAAAGACAATGGAAAAAAAGTCTGTTAACAGATGATACAAATCTTACAGTTCACACGAGAGAACATAGCAAGAACTGACCACTTTTATCCACTCACATACTTGTAAATATTAATCCCTTTATGTATTTATTTTCTTTTATTTTTCCATCCTGTGGATTTTATCTCTATATTTAGGCATAGTCTATGATTATAATTTGGAACTTGTAGTATGGTTTCCACAAACTTAAAAACCTGGTATCATGTCCATTTCCTACACAAAGCTGCCATAGATATTAGCATAAATTAATGCAGTGAGGAGTGCAAAGGCTGCCTCAAGTGTTAGCAGAATGTTCTTACCACTTCAAGTGTGGTATGAAATCAATCTGGTAAATATTTATAACCCACTAGGGATTTTCTGCCCCCACTAAAATTCTTCATATATATATGAAAATGAACATGATACCAGGTTTTTTAATTTGAGGAAAACATACTACAAGTTCCAAATTACAATCAGAAACTATGCCTAAATATAGAAATAAAACCCATGGGAGGATGAAAAATAAAATATATATTATATATCAAATACACCTATTTAATATATTTATATATTACATATATGTGTGTATGTATATGATTTCACAAGAAAGTTATCTAACTTTTGCTCCTCAAAGAAAATTACACCGTTAAAAGCTGTTCCTGTTCCATAATATAATGGACAGGGAAAATGAAAAAAATATGAAAACATTGGGACCAGCCAGCAGATTAACATCTTTCTATTTCTCTCTCCCTCTATCTAGGTGGAGCAGAAACAGGAAGAAGTTACTAGACTTTTAGAGACTTACAATATAAAGTATGAATTAATAGATGTTTCTATCAGTTTTAAAGTACTTCAATAAATGAGAAGAAAGGTTTCTACCCTTAAGGCTCTTCCACCTCAGATATTCAATGGTCAAGAATATCGTGGAGTAAGAGTAAATGTCCATTGTTATTTTATTTTAACACCTTAAGGTCATATACATGGGGAAATATTACATTTATGGAGTACGAGATTCAGATTTACCTAGCTATAGAATAACTTAATTATGTCTCTGAAGACAAAACAATTTGTACTTTTGATAAAAAGATTATCATAAAAGAAAAATATATCATGCCACTTGTTTTGGGATACTTATGCAGTAGTTTTCACCATACATTATAATATGAAATGACTGGTGTTCTGGGGAAATTTTTCATCTAACAGCTGGCAGAGGTTTACAAAGGTCCAGCAAGATAATTAGCAAACTTAACATAGATACCTGAACTTAATAACTTTATAATTAAAAATTATCAGCAGTAGTATTACAAATTAATTATTTTTAGGATTTTGAAATGTTTTACAAAGCAAAGGAGAATAAAGAGATTCTGAAATTCCTGAAGATGGAATGAATGGGTGGTTATGATACAAGAGACATTTACTGGTATGGATCTACATATACATCCATATATATCAGTTACTTTTAAAACTATAAAAATAGAACTCTTTCACTAACATAACCATTTTGACACATGGGCCTTTCCTGTTTCAATCGCGCATTAAAATTATTTCATTACACTGTGAATATTTTATATAGCTGTGTAAAAAACATTGTAAATTGTCTATCATAATCAAACTTTTAAGAATCACTGTCCATTTATAGGCATGAAATATACTTTCAGTATAATTTTAAATTTGCTTTCAGTTTTATTTTGTAAGTGCTTCTTTTTAAAAAAAATTATTTTTTTTTTAAGTTCCAGGGTACATGTAGTGCAGGACATGCAGGTTTGTTACACAGGGTAACGTGTCCACGGTGGTTTGCTGCACCTATCAACTCATCACCTAGGCATTAAGCCCAGCATGCATTAGCTCTTTTCCCTAATGCTCTACCCCTGCCATCCTCCCCTGACAGGCCCCAAATACCGTATGTTCTCACTTATAAATGTGAGTTGAACAATGAGAACACATGGACACAGGGAGGGTAAATATTTCTTAGTATACTTAACTGAGTTTTAAATACCATACTGGGGCTATTTGTTCAAAAAAAAAAAAGAAAAAAAGAAAAAACAAATCACTGGCCTTATTCTAAGTCCTCCTAAAAAGAAAATAGAGAACAGAGTAAAAATCTATATTCTTAACAAGGTCTCAAGTGATTTTTCTTGTACACTGAAATCTGGGAACCAATACTAAAGAATAACAATAGTTTTAGGTCACCTCTCCCTTGCCCCCACCTCCACTATAAAATGATAGTCTTCTTCCAAATCTGTTTCTTCTCCAGTTGTTCTATCATGTTGAATGGCAAGTCCATCCACTCAAATCCCAACTCAGAAACTTGGTAGTCATCATTAATATCACACACTCCCTCACCCCCATATGGAACGAATCACGAAGCCCTAGATGGGTTAGTCTCAACATCTCAGTTACACTCTACTTCTCTAGCTGTTGCGTTTGTTCATGTCCTCATCACTCTTGCCTGCACTACTGCAATGATATCTTAACTAACCCCCTATTTCTAATTTTACTATTCTGATGTCTGCCCTCTACACTGCTGCTAGATTAGTGCTTTTCAAGCTTGGCTGAACACTGGAATCTTCTAAGGAATTTTTAAAACTGTAATGTGTGGATCACACTCTTAATGATTCTAATGGGCAGCTAGGGTTCAGAACAATGGTATTAAAGGAGTCTTTTTAAAAATAAGTTTAATAAAGTCTACATAGCCTGCAACAGAAAGTTTCTCAGCATTTGGTGTGGGAAATTCACGTTCCTTAGAATCATCTGGAGTGCAGAACCTTAAAGCTGGGGCCAAGTTAGTTGAATTTTAAATGAGTAGCTCCAGGTGCTTCTTAAACAATAATTTTTGAAACCTATTGATCAATATGCCTCTATACTCATTCTTTGAAACAGGCATCTGTAGATCATTCTTTTCCACCTCTCAGTTACATCCATCCTTCTCCACCATGCATCATCATCACCTTTGCATTTCCTTGCCTTTTTGCAGACACTTGTAGTCCTGCTTCATCCTACCATCTGCTTGACAGTAATCATTGATCTTTGAAGTACAACTTTCCTATGAGGCTTTTCTTGACATCGTCCTTCTCTAATTGAATGTAACTCCATTCTTCTTTATGACCCAGATGACATTAATTATCTACTTCTTTTTTTTTTTTTTTGTGGTTTGATCACTTTATTTTAAAAGCATAATAGTACTTGGAGAGTCCATGCTAACCACTTTCTCCATGCCTGACAAGTAGATAAAAATGTGTAACAAATCCAGTTGCTCTGAGATGGAAAAGAATGTGCAAATCATTGGTATTTTTAGAATATCATTATACTTCCAACTCCTCGTGTGCTCTCATCAAGTGAGCACAATTCACAATGTTAAGGCAATTTAAACAAAGTATTTTTTGGTAGAACCACATTTGAGATGGAATCCATAAAAATATGTTCGAAATGAGAGTTACCAGCTCTGAAATTATAGAACTAGGGTTTACATAGTAAAAACCACCCTGAAACCTCTAATATTGATTTGAATCCCTTCAGCATTGTCTTATAATGCATATTGGTCATTTGCAATGCATGACGATTCTTTTCCTATCTACTAATTGTCATTTCTTTTTTTCTTTTTTTTTTCAAGTTTTTTTCTTTTTATTATTATTATTATTATTATTATTATACTTTAGGCTCTATGGTACATGTGCGCAACGTGCAGGTAAGTTACATATGTATACATGTGCCATGCTGGTGCGCTGCACCCACCAACTCGTCATCTAGCATTAGGTATATCTCCCAATGCTATCCCTCCCCTCTCCCCCCACCCCAAAACAGTCCCCGAAGTGTGATGCGGTGTTTGGTTTTCAGGATACAAAATCAATGTACAAAAATCACAAGCATTCTTATACATCAATAACAGACAAACAGAGAGTCATGAGTGAACTCCCATTCACAATTGCTTCAAAGAGAATAAAATACCTAGGAATCCAACTTACAAGGGATGTGAAGGACCTCTTCAAGGAGAACTACAAACCACTGCTCAAGGAAATAAAAGAGGATACAAACAAATGGAAGAACATTCCATGCTCATGGGTAGGAAGAATCAATATCATGAAAATGGCCATCCTTCCCAAGGTAATTTACAGATTCAATGCCATCCCCATCAAGTTACCAATGACTTTCTTCACAGAATTGGAAAAAACTACTTTAAAGTTCATATGGAACCAAAAAAGAGCCCGCATCGCCAAGTCAATCCTAAGCCAAAAGAACAAAGCTGGAGGCATCACGCTACCTGACTTCAAACTATACTACAAGGCTACAGTAACCAAAACAGCATGGTACTGGTACCAAAACAGAGATATAGATCAATGGAACAGAACAGAGCCATCAGAAATAATGCCACATATCTACAACTATCTGATCTTTGACAAACCTGACAAAAACAAGAAATGGGGAAAGGATTCCCTATTTAATAAATGGTGCTGGGAAAACTGGCTAGCCATATGTAGAAAGCTGAAACTGGATCCCTTCCTTACACCTTATACAAAAATTAATTATCTACTTCTATCACAGCCCTCATAAAAGTTTAGAACTATTGTCTACTTTAAAAGTAAAGCCAACACTTTTGAATACTTACTATATGCCCGGCACTTTACTAAAGTTTTTTTATATGAATATACCTCATGTAATCCTTACAACCCTATGAGGCAGGTACTATTTGTTAGCTCCACTACATGGATGAGGAAAATGAGTTACCAATTAGTAATTTGCACAAGATGACACAGCTAATAAATGATAACGTCAGGTCTTGAACCCATTACAGACGCAAAATAAAAGGCCTTTCCTACACAATGGGGTTACAGGAAGAGGAGGGAGGATCTGAAAAGAGAGAAGGCAGCAACAAAATGAGTCAGTAGTAGGGGTCCCTAAAAAAGAAGTCCCGGCCAGGCACGGTGGCTCATGCCTGTAATCCCACCACTTTGGGAAGTCGAGACAGGTGGATCACTTGAGTCCAGGAGTTAGAGACCAGCCTGGACAACATGGCGAAACCCCATCCATACAAAAAATACAAAAAAAAAAAAATAGCCAGGCATGGTGGCACGCACCTGTAGTCTCAGCTACTCAGGAGGCTGAGGTAGGAGGATCGCTTGAGCCCAGCAGGCAGAGGTTGCAGTGAGCCGAGATCTTGCCACTGTACTCCAGCCTGGGCAACAGAGTCCCGTATCAAAAAAAAAAAAAAAAAAAAAAAAAAATCCTTTCTTATGGTTAAAACCCAAAACCCAAAACTTCCAGGGAGATGGAGGAATAGACTCTTCAAAAATCTCTCAGCTAATTTTAGGAGGACCAGAAAGCAGAAATGACTGTTGTATCTCATTTCCGAAGTCTAGCCAGAGAAGACTGGCAGCCTTTCATTGCAACACAACTGCAGAGTTGCAGTGCCTAAGTGAGAGTCTAGGATGATGGGGTTCAGGGAAGCCTCACAGAGCCCTACAGCTCCATTTCAGTGAGTGAGAGAGCCTTCCAAAGTTTCATACGCCTCCTGTGGAAATAAATGAAAACCACCAAAAATGAGAACAATTAAAGACTATTTATTCAGTTTGCTATAGCAAAGGAGTGAGCCACAATCACTTGCATTTTGCAGAGATTGAAAAGAAGGCAAAGAACTGGGAAATCTTTATGGCATAAAAAAAGGAAAAGCTTTATATACACCCTGATTGGAGGCTGTTGGCACGGGGAAGCTGAATGCAGGCTAACTAGAAGCAAGGCATCTTACATGATTGATTAAAGAAGCATAGTTGGCTTTCTCCAGTTGGTCGTAAGTTGGAAGTAGGGACAAAAATTAGGGAAGCTGGCAGTTATTAACCAAGTACTAGCTGTTTGAGGCTGACCTCAAAGAGGCTGTGGTTTGATTTCATTAACGGTTTGCTGCAGAGTTCAAGATTTGGCTTTCCAGGTTGGATGTTGCAAGTTATGGGTCAGATATCTATTTTTATATAAAAACTGTCCATCGTCTGTCTCTATATTCAGTTTCTCCACTCCAGGAGATGCTAAAAGATGTGACGTGTGAGCCAGAAGATATAGAATCTTCAAACTCAGAAAATGAATGATTAGAGACCTTTGTGAATCTGATGACAAATAAGTAGAGGGAAATAGACAAATCACTCACAGTTTAAAGTTCATTTCTCCTTTAAAATAAAGACAATGCATACTATATACAAATGAGTTTTTCCCCCATCAACACCTTATTCCTCCAGCTTTCAGACACTGACTAAAAAAACTGAGGATTGTCACTTAGCATAATAACATTCCTTGGAGCTTCCCATAGGACTGTTAACTTGGGTGGCATAAAAACGTCTACTAATTTTGCATATAACACCCTGACAACCATCCACTGGGAAGGTCTTTTCTCTTCTCCTAAACCCCCTGTCATGGGTAAAAAGGTGACCTCTCCCCCCACAAAATAGATGTCTACATATGAATCCCTGGAACCTGTGAATGTTACCTTATTTGGAAAAAGGGGTCTTTGTAAATGTAATTAAGGATTTTGAGATGAGGTGATCACTCTTAATTATCAAAGTGAACCCTAAATCCAATGACAACTTTCCTTATAAGGGTAAGGAAGAGGGAGATTAGACAGAGAGGAGAAGAAAGAGGAGGCATTGTGATCATGGAAACAGAGATGGGAGTGATGCAGCCACATGCCAAGCACTTCCAGAAACCAACAGATGCCAAAACAGACTAAGAACATTTTATCCTCTAGAGTCTCCAGAGGGAATGTAGAAATGTTGATAGCTTGGTTTCAAACTTCTGGCCTCCAGAACTGTGAGAGAGTAAATCTCCATTGTCTTAAGCCACTTGATTTGTGATAGTTTGTTATGGAATTCACAGGAAGTTAATATATACTGCAACCGCCATTTCCCAAAATGAGAGCAGAAGAGAATTAAAATATCTAGGATCGTGGTTGAGGTTGAAAGAAGAAAAGGTTTCCCTTTACACTGATAAAGGATGGACACAGGCGTATTCCTAAGGTTGCACTATGGGTGAAAGCTAGCGGAATAAGGCAAGAGTCACTCTCAAATCCCAAGTATCTTTTATATTAATTCTGTAATGCAGAGACTTTGAAAAGAAAGGAGGTTGTGTGAAATTAATATCTAGTAGTATGCTACTGGCCTTGTTGAGAAAAAGAAATAAAACAGCAGAAAATACTACAGTATATAGCACACGTATAAAAGTACTTAACTCAGAACTCACTCGAGGTGGAAAAACAGTGGGCACTGCTTGAAAACATTGTAAGGTGAATAAGAAACCCACAGCCACCTGAAGCAAATGATTATGACCTATACAAACAGCACACTGTCTAAATCTTGGTAGGAAAGCCTGAGGAGAAAGTTTCTTTGGGAAACTTGGGCATGCAAAAGTCCTCCTATATACCGGGGAATTTAAAAATAGACTTAATGCTAAGGACAGAATGCATGCTCAGAAAAGGCTTGAGAAGACCCTAAGATTTCACCTCTGGCTAATATCTAGACTCAAGGCAAGCAGAAAGTGGAGGTTATGTCAGAGTTGCAAATGGCTTGGCTAAGCCTAAAAGCCTTGCCACAGCACAAAGCCAATACTCAAAGACTGGGAGTGGTGTTTTGTATGTGTTTGTTTTTTTGAACTCCTGGATCTTAAGAAAATCTCAGAAAACACAAGCTGAACAGAAGCTAATCTAACTAGAGACTTCAGTGAACACATGTTCAGTGAATACAATCTTTGCAATAGAAAAATAGAAAAACTGTAACCTTCAAGAATATAGAACAACCAACCTTGGTAACTACATTATAATAGTCAAATGTGCAATTTTTGAAATACAATGAGTATACAAAGAAACAAAAAAGTATAGCCATTCAAAGGAAAAAATAAATCATTCCTGAGGAAGACCAGATATTGGACTTACTACACAAAGACTTTAAGTCAACTGTATTAAATACACTCAAAGAGCTAATGGAAACTATGAATGAAGAACTAAAGGAAACCAAGAAAGCAATATATGAACAAAATGAGAATTTTAATAAAGAGAAACTATAAAAAAGGAACCAAAGTGAAATTATTAAGCTTACGATAACTGAAATTTAAAAAATACTAGAGATTCAAATCATATTTTAAGAGGGAGAAGAAAGAATCAGCAGACCTGAAGACAAGACAATTGAAATAATCCAGTCTGAGAGGCAGAAAAAAATGAACAAAGGTGAACAGATCCTAAGGGACTAGTGGAACTCTATCAAGAAAATCAACACACATGTGCATAATGAGAACAGCAACGCAAAAGGGAAAGAAACAGAATGATTATTTGAAGAAATAACAAAACAACACAAATTTGATAAAATACTTGACTCTACACATCCAAAAACTCAACAGACTTTAAGTAAGACACATTCAAAGAGATTCATAAAGAAATGCATTATAATCAAACTGTCAAAAGCTAAAAACAAAAGGGGAATCTTGAAAGCAGCAAGAGAAGTGGATCATCGAATACAAGGAATCCTCAATAAGAACCACAGCCAATTTCTCATCACAAACCATGGAGTCCAGAAAGCAGTGAGATAACATATTTAAGGTGTTAAAAGAAAAATAAAACATGTCAAGCAAGAATCCTAAAAAATTATATTTCAAAAATGAAGGATAAATTAAGACATACCCAGGTAAACAAATGTTGAGACAGTTTATTGCCAATAAGTCTGCCATATAACAAATGTCAAAGGGAGTCATTTGGTTTCAAATGAAATGACACCAGACTTCATTAAAAACACAAGACTTGATTTAAAATACAAATGCATAAAAAATAAATCAGTTATTGATTACACAATGTAGAAAGATGTAATTTGTGATGAGAACAACAAGATAAAGAGGGGAGAGGACAGAGCTATATAGGCACAAAGTTTTTATATGCTACTGAAGATAAGGTTATATCAATTAAGACTACATTATTATAAATTGAGAATGTGAATTATAATTCCCATGGTAATCACTAAGAAAATATTTTTAAAATATACGTGAAAGGCAATGAGAAGGGAATGAAAACTCCCTACAACACAATAAAAAAAATTACAAATGAAAGCACTAATGAAGAGTTGAGGGACAGAAATGGTATGAAATTTATCAAAACAAAAACAAAAATGTCAGAAGTTTTATTTATCAGTAATTACTTCTAAATGTAAGTGAATTAAACTCTCAAATCAATAGGAAAATTTGGCAGAATGGATTAAAAAACATGGTCCATGCGGGTGTGGCAAAATGGCTGACTAGAAGTCGCTAGTGTGCGCCACTCTCACGGAGAGATGAAAGAGTGGCAAATAAACACTAGCTCTTTAATTGGAACATCCAGGTGGACAAAATGGGATTCATCAAGGAAACAAAACAATCCACAGAGAATGGAGAAGAGTAAGACAGCACAACTCACCAGGGAATGGCATCCCTGGGCTCAGGAGATCCCTTGTGAGTCCCCAGCCCTACCACCCACCACCCACCACCCACTCTCACCCCCATCCCCAGGCCTCCAGATCAACACAGAGAGCTACCGGGACTCTTGGCAGAGCTGCTGCTCAGGCACACATGGAGTTCCAGAAGCCTTGGATCCCTGGGAACCCTGGAACCAGTAGCTGCAGCTCATGCAATGGAGGAGGCCAGGCTCCCTCAGACACAACCAGGAAAGGGGCCAAACCCATGGGGTTGAGCAGGGCCACACTGCAGGCCTCACCTGCAGGGCATCTTGCAGAATAAGAACGACCGGCCTGGGATGCTAGTGAGGCCACCCCAGCCCTATCTAAGTTGTCAGGCCAAGAGCTCCGTGCACTTCCCTGGGACAAAGCTCTCAGAGGGAGAAGCAGGCTGCCATTTTTGTTGCTCTGCAACTCTCACTCCTGTTGCCCTCAGGCTCAGGAAGGTGTGCAGTGATTAGGGACTAACATGGACCCCCCAGCACAGTGCAGCTGCCTTATGGAAAAGTGGTCACGCCGCCTTCCATGTGGGTCCCCCACCCTGCTATATTCACTGGGAACGGCCTAGGGACCTGGGACCCCAGCCACACCCTGCCTGGGCTCTCGGGCTGGTAGCAGCTCTGCACTTCCCTGGAACAGAGCTTCTTGCGGGAGAAGGCAGGCTGCAATTTTGCTTCTCTGCAGCCCTTGTTTCTGTTGCCCTCAGGCTTGGGAGGGTACACAGTGATTAGAGCGTAATGGATACCCCTAGCATAGCACAGCTGTGTCAAGGAAAAGCAGCCAGACTGTTTTCCACGTTGGTCCCCCACTTCTGCTACACTTCACCGAGCAGTGCCTCTCTACCTAGGCACCAAGCACACCCTGCCCCTGCCTCAACACTTCAGTCGGTGGTGCCTCTGCATTTATTTCAGGAGAAAATTCCAGAAACAACTCACAAGCCACTCTGCTATTGCAGCTGCTTACTGTCCTTCCTTACTGTAAGCTTCCTTACTGTCCTTGGGCTGGGGAAAAAACAAAGCGCCTGATTGTTATGCTGGAACCCCCAGCATGCCATAGCCACTATATGGAGAGAGGTCTAGTCTCTCTTCCCTGTAACCCTCCAACCCCCAATCCTCACCAGGCAGGGCCCTCAACTCAGAACCACAGAATAGTCACCCCACTCCTAGCTGAGCATTCAGCCACTGTGATCCTGATCCGCCTCTAGTGGCTTTGGGTTTCCCTGGGGACAGGCTCATAGAGGCAACCAAAATCCAGCAGTAGATCTGCCCCTGATGCCCTCAGACTGAAGAAGAAACAGAGCCTGAGGGCTTTGATCGTGCTTCCAGCAAGACACAGTCACCCCACAGGGAGAGGAGTCCAGTCTCTTCTCCCTGTGAGCCCTGCTCTTCTCCAAGTGGGGCCCTTAGCAAAGGCCAGCAGCACAGCTGCCCCACTCCTGGCTGAACATTCCCAATAGCAGTGGCTCTTCATATTTCTGAGGTGGAGTTTCCAGAGGCAACCAAAAGCACCTCTGCACTGCTGCCAATGGTACTGCCCTTACTGCCCTTGGACTGGGGAAGGAGAAAAGAATGCATGCTTTAACCATACCTTCAACAAGCAGCAGCTGCCCTAAGGAACAGAGGCCAGTCTGTCTCCCCATGAGCCCCCCAGCCACTGCTCATCATCGGGCAAGGCTGTCCAGCTTGGGCCTACAATGCAGCCTCCCCACCCCAGGCCAGTCACACCTATTGACAGTAGCTCTGCATTTCTCTGGGGTGAATCCCCAAGAAACAAGTAAAAAGCTCTCTGCCAGAGCCACTGCCAAGGTCCCTCCCCCTGCTGGATCGAAGCTGGGAAAGAAACATAAACCCTGAGTTCACCCCAGGGCTGCAGTGTGCAGCTCTGGACTGCCAAGTCAAGATCTAGAGTCAGCACTCAAGTGACAGAGGAGTCCACACTTCCAAAGAAGTGAAAGGGAGAAGGGCTGCAATTGTGAGGAAATGCATAGGAGCCAGATAGCTGAGCAAGAGCCTACCTGCTGGTCATTACACTTAAGTGTTATCTACTGGATCAAGCCCACATTTAAACACCAGAAACACTTTACTATTATGACCCCCTGTGAAGCCAAGAAAGATAACTCAGCAACAAATAAGGATGCTGCACAAAGCTGTGGTCCTCTGAAAATATCGAGAAAAGAAGTCAATAGACTGTACTCGAATTACACCACAGTGAAAGGATCATCAGTCGACACAGATGAGAAAAAAAACAGTGCAATAACTCTGGCAACCCAAAAAGCCAGAGTGTCTTGTTCCTTCCAAATGACCGCACTACTTCCTCAGCAAGGGTTCTTACCCAGGCTGACATGGCTGAAATGTCAGAAATAGAACTCAGAATATGGAGAGGAATGAAGATCACTGACATTCAGGAGAAAGTTGAAACCCCATCCAAAGAATCTAAGGAGTAGAATAAAAAGGTACAGGAGCTGACAGACCAAATGGCATTATAAGAAAGAAACAAACTGATCAGATACAGCTGAAAAACACACTAAAAGAATTTCATAATGAAATCACAAATATTAAAAGCAGATTACAACAAGCTGAGAAAAGAATTGCAGAGCTTGAAGACTGGTTTTCTGAACTAACTCAGTCAGACAAAGGTAAAGAAAAAAGAATAAAAAATGATTAACAAAACCTCCAAGAAATATGGGCTTATGGAGGAGCCAAGATGGCCGAATAGGAACAGCTCCGGTCTACAGCTCCCAGCACGAGCGACGCAGAAGACAGGTGATTTCTGCATTTCCATCTGAGGTACCGTGTTCATCGCACTAGGGAGTGCCAGACAGTGGGCGCAGGTCAGTGGGTGAGTGCACCGTGCGCCAGCCGAAGCAGGGGCGAGGCATTGCCTCACTCGGGAAGCGCAAGGGGTCAGGGAGTTCTCTTTCCAGGGGTGACAGACAGCACCTGGAAAATCGGGCCACTCCCACCCGAATACTGTGCTTTTCCGACGGGCTTAGGAAACAGTGCACGAGGAGATTATAGCCCCCACCTGGCTCAGAGGGTCCTATGCCCACGGAGTCTCGCTGATTGCTAGCACAGCAGTCTGAGATCAAACAGCAAGTCAGCAGCGAGGCTGGGGGAGGGGTGCCCGCCATTGCCCAGGCTTGCTTAGGTAAACAAAGCAGCCTGGAAGTTTAAACTGGGTGGAGCCCACCACAGCTCAAGGAGGCCTGCCTGCCTCTGTAGGCTCCACCTCTGGGGGCAGGGCACAGACAAACAGACAGCAGTAACCTCTGCAGACTTAAATGTCCCTGTCTGACAGCTTTGAGGAGAGCAGTGATTCTCCCAGCACGCAGCTGGAGATCTGAGAACCGGCAGACTGCCTCCTCAAGTGGGTCCCTGACCCCGACCCCCGAGCAGCCTAACTGGGAGGCACCCCCCAGCAGGGGCAGACTGACACCTCACAAGGCCGACCTGGTACTCCAACAGACCTGCAGCTGAGGGTCCTGTCTGTTAGAAGGAAAACTAACAGAAAGGACATCCACACCAAAAACCCATCTGTACATCACCATCATCAAAGACCAAAAGTAGATAAAACCACAAAGATGGGGAAAAAACAGAGCAGAAAAACTGGAAACTCTAAAAAGCAGAGTACCTCTCCTCCTCCAAAGGAACGCAGTTCCTCACCAGCAACGGAACAAAGCTCGATGGAGAATGTCTTTGACGAGCTGAGAGAAGAAAGCTTCAGACGATCAAATTACTCCGAGCTACGGGAGGATATTCAAACCAAAGGCAAAGAAGTTGAAAACTTTGAAAAAAATTTAGAAGAATGTATAACTAGAATAACCAATACAGAGAAGTGCTTAAAGGAGCTGATGGAGCTGAAAACCAAGGCTCGAGAACTACGTGAAGAATGCAGAAGCCTCAGGAGCCGATGCGATCAAATGGAAGAAAGGGTATCAGCAATGGAAGATGAAATGAATGAAATGAAGTGAGAAGGGAAGTTTAGAGAAAAAAGAATAAAAAGAAACGAGCAAAGCCTCCAAGAAATGTGGGACGATGTGAAAAGACCAAATCTACGTCTGACTGGTGTAACTGAAAGTGACGGGGAGAATGGAAACAAGTTGGAAAACACTCTGCAGGATATTATCCAGGAGAACTTCCCCAATCTAGCAAGGCAGGCCAACATTCAGATTCGGGAAATACAGAGAATGCCACAAAGATACTCCTCGAGAAGAGCAACTCCAAGACACATAATTGTCAGATTCACCAATGTTGAAATGAAGGAAAAAATGTTAAGGGCAGCCAGAGAGAAAGGTCGGGTTACCCTCAAAGGGAAGCCCATCAGACTAACAGTGGATCCCTTGGCAGAAACCCTACAAGCCAGAAGAGAGTGGGGGCCAATATTCAACATTCTTAAAGAAATGAATTTTCAACCCAGAATTTCATATCCAGCCAAACTAAGCTTCATAAGTGAAGGAGAAATAAAATACGTAACAGACAAGCAAATGCCGAGAGATTTTGTCACCACCAGGCCTGCCCTAAAAGAGCTCCTGAAGGAAGCGCTAAACATGGAAAGGCACAACCGGTACCAGCCGCTGCAAAATCATGCCAAAATGTAAAGACCATCGAGACTAGGAAGAGACTGCATCAACTAACGAGAAAAATAACCAGCTAACCTCATAATGACAGGATCAAATTCACACATAACAATATTAACTTTAAATGTAAATGGACTAAATGCTCCAATTAAAAGACACAGACTGGCAAATTGGATAAGGAGTCAAGATCCATCAGTGTGCTGTATTCAGGAAACCCATCTCACGTGCAGAGACACACATAGGCTCAAAATGAAAGGATGGAGGAAGATCTACCAAGCAAATGGAAAACAAAAAAAGGCAGGGGTT